>NC_091992.1:125613830-125796330 GCF_044704955.1 Pristiophorus japonicus | reverse complement strand
GCCTTCCCCTGATGAGTCATCCCCCTCAACAGTATCCAAGGTGGTGTATCTGTTTTGGAGAGAGATGACCGCAGGGGACTCCTGCACTACCTTCCTTCCACTGCTCTGCCTGATGGTCACCCATTCTCTATCTGCCTGTGTAACCTTTACCTGCGGTGTGACCAACTCACTAAACGTGCTATTCATGGCATCCTCAGCATCGCGGATGCTCCAGAGTGAATAGAAACATAGAAAATAGGTGCAGGAGTAGACCATTCGGCCGTTCGAGCCTGCACCACCATTCAATAAGATCATGGCTGATCATTCCCTCAGTACCCCTTTCCTGCTTTCTCGCCATACCCCTTGATCTCTTTAGCCGTAAGGGTAATGCCGCAATGTGGTCTGTCAGGAGGTGCAGCTGTCTATACTTCCCGTACACACAGTAGTCATGTGTACACATCTGGGCTCTCCTACCATGACTTAACCCTGAAATTAACTTAATTTGGCAACAATGCCAAAGGTTGCTTACTGATAAGAAAAAGAAAAAAAGATAAAGAGAAAAGAAAAACTACTCACCAATCACTTACCCTCTTGGCCGTGACGTCACACTTCGATTTCTTTTTACTTCTTTTACTTCTGACCCCGCTATCGCTGCTTCCCTCACAGGTCCGCCCGCTCCCGCCGCTGCTCCCGACTAGCAGCAGGCGGGCGAAACAAGGGTGAAAATTTGAAATTGAGGCTTTGCTGGACCAGGAGCCAGTGTAGGTCAGTGAGCACAGGGGGTGACTGGCAATCGGGACTGGGTGCGAGTTAGGATGTGGGTAGCAGAGTTTTGGATGTGGTCAACTTGGAAAACCTGGTGTGGGGCAACCCACAATCTGCTGGTTCATGAGCTCGCGTTTACTGATATGGCCCCAAGTGTCAGCGCTGAATCTGGCCTTTCCAATTGGTGTCGCTGAATTGTGATAAGGAATTGGATGCCCCGTCTCCCCATGTTGCTCTTGCGGATGTTAACGTGTGTGTGTGTGTTTGTGACTGTTACTATCTCACTCACACACACACACACACCGATTGCCAGTTACTATTGCCTGGCTAAGTTCAGCTAACACAGCACAGATTCCCCCCTTCAAAGTTGCTGTACATTTTTGTTAATTTAAGTTTTTTGTTTGTAAAAAAAAAAATAAAGGCTTATGCCAACCCATGTACTCGGCCATCCTGCAGAGATGTGATGTGATTTAAGTGGCACTGCCATTGGTTGCTCTCGCATTTCACGAGTTCTATAGAAACCGTTCAAAGGTCAGCTAACATAATGGCTCATTTTACGTCGTCGAGGATCAATTTTAACTGAGTTCACAGAACACCTGGCAGCTGTCGATTCCTCTGATGTGAGGGTGGTAACAAGTCTGGGTGTGTTTCAAGGATTTGGCAAACCCGCACTGTTTGCTTTCCCTTCTCGGTGGAAGGTGGAATTAATGCTCAGCTAGGAGGTTTAACAACGAGCTTGGTTTGTTTTTAAAGCAACAAGTAATTTTTTCCCCCCTCAATTGAACGACCGCAATTGTGGATTATTTCTTTCTACAGTTGCCGGCTGATTGATGTGTTTGAAATGAAGACGTGTACGTCTGGTCAGAAGTTTCTACTTTTGACTGTCAGTTCTATGACCGTCATTTTTATCTGCAGTATCTTCCTCAACGGATTGAATTTCAACTCCATCCACAGATCGGCGGGCAGGTACGGAGTTTTGTTTTTCTGTGTGACTCTTGCCTCTATGCTTGATGTACTCGGAAGGCAAAGCTACTTTATATCACCCCGTTCCTGTGACCCCTATCCGGTCATTATCCCATTGCTGTTTGTCGGAGCTTGCTGTGCGCAAATTGGCTGCCGCGTTTCCCACATTACAAGAGCGACTACACTCCAAAAGTACTTCATTGGCTGTAAAGCGATTTGAGGTGGTCGTGAAAGGCACTATAATCCAAGTCTTTTACTAACATGAAATTAACACTCCCTGCTTCCCCATCCGTCATGCACCCCTCCTTTACTTTGAATTGATTTCACTCTCACCCCTCGGTCAGTTGCTAATTTGTGGTTGAAAGTT
The DNA here is from genome assembly GCF_044704955.1 of Pristiophorus japonicus. Lineage (NCBI taxonomy): Eukaryota > Metazoa > Chordata > Chondrichthyes > Pristiophoridae > Pristiophorus > Pristiophorus japonicus. The sequence continues at coordinate 125,794,256 of NC_091992.1, read as the reverse complement.
CAGTAGGCAGGTAGAGAAAATTCTGTGGGTATGTTATTTAAAAACTGCCCATAGAACGAGTATAATGTGTGCACGTAAACACAGGAGTTCTTCCTCACCCCCACCACTGCCCCTAAAGAGGTGCTATTTCCTCCTTCATTGGGTTCGTTGAACTTGTGATTTTTATTTTTAAAAGCAGACAATTCTCTGCTGGCTCTCATGCCATGCGTTTTATTCTAATGACACATGACACGCCAAAAATGTATTTTTGCACCGAATTCCTGTTTTACTCTCCGGAGACCTTGACAAACTGGCAACAAATTAACTTCGAAGTGTGCAAGTTGAGTTAATAATAAATCTGCTTCAGGGCTGTGTGGTTGTTTGCTAATGCTGCTGAATCTGACTAACCGGTTCTCCAACTCGCCCCGGCCTCTAGATTAGCACAGACACAAACAAAATCAATCCAAACCTTTCACAAGTGCAGCAATCTACTTCTTCTTAGGCAGCCCCTCAGAGTCGAGGATGACTTGTTTCCACACTGAGATGAGTTCTCAGGTGACTAACTAGTCCGATGCGGGATCGACAGTCTCTGTCACAGGTAGGGCACCATCACCATAGGCAGTCCCTCGGAATCGAGGAAGACTTGCTTCCACTCTTAAAATGAATCCTTAGGTGACGGAACAGTCCAATACTCCACGGAGGTGTGTGGGGGGGGCCTGACCCATCCACCTCCATGGCACGAACCTGGTATTGCAGTACTTCCAGGAACGGTGCAGTGGCTCTAGGCCTTTTGGCTAAGAGCATTGGCGCAGAGTGATCCTTGATGTGTGCAAGGTGCAAGGTGCAAGGTGCAAGGTGCAAGGTGCAAGGTGCAAGGTGCAAGGTGCAAGGTGCAAGGTGCAAGGTGCAAGGTGCAAGGTGACCTCTGGCGTTTGTGATTTGACAAAGAATTGGAACGATTGGCTACGAATTAATAAAAAAAAAACAGTCCAATACGAAAACCACAGGCCCTGTCACAGGTGGGGCAGATGGTCATTGAGGGAAGGGGTGGGGATGTTGCACTATTTCAAGGAGGCTTTGAGGGTGTCCTTGAAGCGTTTCCTCTGCCCACCTGGGGCTCGCTTGCCGTGTTGGATTTGCAAGAGTTGGGTGTCTACATTCTCCTGCTGACGTTGCCCAACTTCTCTTGTTTGTTTTCACACAAAACCAGGGAACTGGCCGTGGCCCAAAACCCGCATATGTTGCTTATGTAAGTTTTCCTGGTACATTTATGATACTAAAAGGACAAACTGACAGCATGAAGTGCAGGAAGGGGTTAATTTCTGTGTTGATTCTGAAACGGCTGCATTGGAAACACACGCGCACAAAAATAAACCAATTTCCGCACTTTAGAGTGGGAGGAGGCTCGTGTGGAGCATAGACGCCAATATAGATCTTTTGGGCCCCCAATGGCCTGTCTCTGTGCTGCATAAGAATTAGGAGCAGGAGGCCACACGGCACCTCGAGCCCGCTCCTTCAATAAGATCATGGCTGATCTTCGACCTCAACTCCATTTTCCTGCATTATCCCCATATCCCTTGATTCCCTTCATATCCGAACATTCGATGTAACTTGTGTATTTACCTTGTGGTTGTTGTTTTCCCTCTGATTCTTGAATCTTTCCCCCCCCCCCCCCCCCCGCTCCTTTTATTTGCTGTGTTTTAAAATTACATTTTGTTTTTCTTTCCAACTATTAAAAGTTTCTCCCGCCTCTTCTGACGTGTTGGCTATTTTAAAAATGTAATCTTCCCCTGCCTATACATCTTCTGCTTTCCTGCTCCCATTGGAGGAAGGGACGTCACTAAAAAAAATATCAGTTTTGCTGAGGGGGGGAAAAAAAACGACTAAAAGGCTCTCTCTTGATTTATTGATTTATTGATTGATTTGGAGGTTTGCCTTATTACCCAGTCAAACTTTTAATTCACTTCAAGATCGTTTGGAAACAATTTAGCGACACGGACGATATTGTCTCTGTAACCGGTAGTGTCAGGATCAGTAAACTCCTTCAGATCACTTGAGGGGTGAGCAGCCCGTGGTCCTGCATGGACTAAGTGGGTTAGTATCTGTCCAGTGTTATGGGACAGTTATTCGTGCCTGTGCACAGGGGTGGGTTAACCATGGGGCGGATGGGGCAACAGCCCCAGTACCACCAAATAAATGTGGGGGAAAAAATATAAGGCCTCTCAAATAGGCTGAATACAATAGATAATAAGACAGGAAAAACAAGATGTTATTGAGAGAAATTTGCACATATGTACAGCAATCTAGTATTGCAATGTTACCAGCAATAAGAATATATACCTACTTGATACAAAATATATGCTGTTTATTGTTGAATATACTGACCTTTGTTTTTATACTCAGAATCATGGGCTCAGTTTCCCCAATGCCGTTTTTTGGCGTATTGCCAGAGTTACACCTGTTTTTTTTTTCTGGCCCCGACTACTCTTTTTTAAAAAAAAAAATGTAGCCAGTTTCCCCGCTCTATTTTTTGAAATTGACGTCCGCAGCCTGTCCTGTAGCTTTGGGGCGTGGAGCCTAATGTCTGCACCGAAAAAAACGATGCCATCCACTTCTGCGCATGCACAAAAAAAAGGGACATTTTTGACGTGATTGCCATGGGCGCGCATGTCCAGTACAGTTCACGGTCTGCATTCGGCCATCTGTAAAGAGCCAGTTGTGTGTGTGAGAACTCCTAATTCTTGTTGGAAAAATCGGAGCTGCAATACAAGATGCAACACGTCTCGAGGACCAAGAATTTCTGACTGGGTGAAGTGGAGGCACTGGTTACTGTAATTGAGGCCAGATGGCACGAGCTGGACACCAACAGAGGTCACACAAAAGTTTCACCAAAAGAAATGAAGAAACGCTGGAACCAACTTGCAGAAGATTACTGTGCAGTGGTGACCACCCCGAGGTCTGGAGGCCAGTACAAAAAGAAGTGGCAGGACCTTGGTCAAGTAGTTAGTGTAAGTAATACTTTCATTTATTCAATGGAATTACAATTGTAAATGTGACCAGCTGTATATGTCCCACCCAGCAGAAAGACACCCTCTCTTTTAAAAAGTTATATTTTCATCTTTGCAGAGGAAGGTGGCACACAACAAACAGGAAAGAACTGAACAGGAGGAGGCCCGGCAAATCTGCACCCACTGACCCAATTGGAAGAGAGGGTCGCTGCTTTGATGGGTCCTGCCTGGAGAAAAGCAACCACCACTGCACAAGAGAGTTGGTAAGTCCTGCAAATTACACAGTCTGGCTTTCCTAAATGTTAATTACTGCGCGGGCTAGCTGTGCTTCGGTTCATGGGGATGTCTCCGTCAGCCACGCTTTGGTTGATGCAGTGTGCTATCATTCATCGTGGTCCTTCAAATCAGCCTGCTGCCTGCGCTGTGTTAACCGACTCATGCCACCCTGCCCCCTCCTCTGCTGCTAACCATTTGTCTGTTCTGTTATATTTTGCAGAACTTGAGGCCAACCCCGACGATGCAGAAGAAGATTCAGGCACCAACGAGCCTGAAGAGAACATCTTCCAATCCCACCCTCCAGACCGAGAGCATGGGGGGGAGGGGAGGGGAGGGGGGGTGGATGGAGCCCCCACTGTTGTTCTCACTCTGGAGGAGGTGCAGGTGCCGCCCATTGAGGTGTCAGCCCCTTTCCTGAGTAGTATGCGTGTTGCTGGGACATTCCATGGTTCCCACAGTCCGAGGCTGGGGATCCCAGTGGGATGCAGCGAGGCACACCCAGTGTGCCCAGAAACACTGCGCCATCGCCTGCACAGAGACCAAGCGCAGCGGGCAGTCTTCCAATAAGCTGGAGGAGCGATGGGTGCAGCCTTTCTTTGCTGCTGCTGCTGTTATTATTAAGTTATTGTTGTAACTGTTCTCAAATTAAAAGTTTTTTGTAAGTTATGTAAATTTGCAAGTTTAAAAGTTTGCAAGTGATCGTAACTGAAAACTTTAAAGTTTGATACAAGAATATTTTTATTTAAGTTAAATACAAACAAATGTTAAACTTTTGAATAAAATATATTTTAAATTATAACTCAATCATTTCCATTATTAACACAACTTTTTGAAGTAAGCAAGAATCATTTCCATTATTTGTTCCATTAACACAACACAACATTAAGGAACAGGTCCAAACAGTAAACATGGTCCATTTGGAATAGTTGTCGCTGAACCTTCAGGCAGCAAAATGTTCACGGATGAGCTGCTGGCGCAAGGCTTGAGCAATCGTTAAAGGGGCACGACGGCCCGCCCTCCTCCGCCGTCGTGCTCCGGGTTCACGTCGTTGCATGGCTTCCTCGTCATCTGCTGCATCTTCATCATCAGCCACTCTCACCTCGGGTGGGTCTTCTACTACCAGCTGCTGCTGCCTCATGATGGCTAAGTTTTGCAGCATGCAGCACACAACAGTGAACTGACTGACAATCTCAGGGGAGTACAGCAAGTAGCTTCCGGAATGGCCCAGGCTTCGGAAACGCTGTTTCAAGATGCCAATGGTCCTCTCTCTATGAGGCCGCGTGTCGTAATGTGCGACATGTTGTATTGAGGGTCAGTTTCCGTCCGGGTTACGCATAGGGGCGTCATGAGCCAGGTGGCAAGGCCGTACTCTTTGTCTCCCAGTAGCCAGCTCTGCCCTTCTAGCTGTTGCTGAAACATGGCAGATACAGTGCTCTTGCGTAGGATGAATGCATCATGGGTGGTCCCAGGTATCTTGCATCAACTGACATGATATGAATGCATGTCGTCACACACAAGTTGCACATTGACGGAGTGGAAGCCTTTTCTGTTCCTGTACATCTCGGAATCCTCCAAAGGTGCTCGCAAGGCAATGTGGGTACAATGTACCTTTGGGAAGCCAGCAATCCTGGAGAAGCCCACAGCCCTTTCATGCATTGCCTGGGCGGTCATGGGGAACCTTTTATGTAGTCATTCCTCCAGGCATATAGTGCAGCAGTCACCTGCCAACACAGCTATGTGTTGCATGTTGAGAAATGGCGCACACATCCCCACTTGTGGCCTGCAACAATCCAGATGCATAGAATGAAAGTGCAGCTGTAACCTTCACTTCAACTGACAAAGCAGTCCTTCTGATGCTTCTAGGTTGCAGGTCTGCTTTTACTAACTCTCAGATCTCAGTTACACCACCTTTGCGGAAACACTGCCTTCTGACACAGTCTGCGTCGCCTCAGGTGAAGGTATGAATGCCTGTCTCGATATACCTGATGTGGGTGAGGCCTCCTGCCCAGCACCCTATGGGCTCTGAGGTTCCTCGGTGCGATGATGTCGAATCAATTGTCTCCTTCGCAGCACCATCGTGCAGAAGGCTTGCACGAGGTATGGCTTTGTCAGTATTGCCCCCATGATTAAATTGTACCTTCGCAAGGAACTCTAAACGGCAGGCAGGACGAGTTGTGTCTCTCCCCTAGGTCGACGCCCTAGTATGAACCCCACCCAGGTCTGAGCATGCGCAATAGGTTTGCTTAGTTTAGGAAACGCCTCCCCCTCCCGCCCCGGACTTCATTTGAAGCTGAGCCCCTGTGTCCGGGCGAGGGACCAATTTTGCCGGCCGAATCTCAGACCCTTGAGCCCGGTTTGGAGATGTTAGGTGATGGCATAGCACTTGAAAAAAAATCTAAACTTAAATTTCCATTTTCTGCATTTTCAGTTGGAAACAATTAAGCTTGATGATGCATATTTATGTGTTCTTGACTCTCTCCAAAACTTCGCCTCAAAACAATGGTGTCTTTCTGCGCCAATTTTTTTGATGTGCCCAGAAGGTTTTTTGCGAGTGGTCACATACACCATTCCAGGAGAATTGTACGTTGACCAAACTTGCATAATTGTGAAAAACTGGCGCAGACATCAGGTTATTCACCCTATGACGCAAAAAAAACCTAACTGAGTTACGCTGGCAACCAAGATTGGAGAAACTTGGATTTTAAAATTTAGGCCAAAAAAAGCGGCGTGCGTCACTGGGGGAAAATTGAGCCCCATATACATAATGTAATGAACATGAACAAACATAACTATAGGCTCATTTGGGTCAGTATGCCCCAGGCCCATCGGGCCCTTAATCCGGCCCTGCCTGTGCGGTGTTGTGGGATAGCTATTGGTGCCTCTGCAATGTTGTGAGACAGCTTGAGGAACTTGGGTGGAAGCAAAAGTCACTCACTCCTGTGTTTCAGCTCGTAAAGCCACCCCTGCTACCCGCAACACAGTTTTCGAAGTTGATAGGAAGGCTCACTTTTTGAATTATGGGCAAATTCGGTGAGATGTAAGTGGTGTCTGCATCGCCTCAAATGGTTTTTAAACGGTAGAATTGTTTTCGGTTAGATTTGTTGGGCTCCCACTCAAGATAACATCTCCCTTCTGCTTGTGTATAATTACTATTAATTGTTTGAACCTCCTAATTAGGTGTTATGAGTTCGGTTTCAAAAAGTAAATAAGCCGTGATTTTTTTTTTCTCTACATTTATGTATTGTTTAAAAGATTTTTTTTTTTAAATGTTTCGAATGAACAAATTTAAGTTTTGAAAAAGTTTCCTGTATTCTCTATTGAACTCTGAGTCACCTTCACATAATAGCAGTTATCCACGGAGACAATTAGTGACAACCTGTTAGACAGGCTCGAACACGTTATTGGAATCACCTGTCGTGTCTGTGGAAAAGAGTTTCCACAGAGAAAAAGAGCTGACAAATTTGAGGTAAAGGTGAGTGGAAGGATCACATTGGCTGTGTCAAATGTCGGCTCGGGGAGAAGGGCAAATGGAGGAACAAAGGGATTGATGGCTGTACCAGCTCAACAAGTTAAAGGTCACTTGATAAGTATCTTGTATCCATAGCAATGAATGGGATCAATGAATATTAATGGTCAACAATTCTCTCTGCAACTCCATGTCTTTCATAAAATTTTGCCATAGAAATGGAAAATGTCTAATTGTTTCGAAATCATTATTTCACTGTAGTTCAGTTGTAGCAGAATGGAATACAAAGGCCAGAATAAAATCAGAAAAAGGAGATTTATGACAAATGTCAGGTACAGCATACAATCGAAAACCAGGTGGAATACAGGGCGAGCAGTGGGGGAAATTGAAATAGGATTTAAGAAAGACCGAGATTGTGAGAAAAGGAATCATAGAATGGTTACAGAATGGGATTATGGTAACCTTGCATTTTTTTTTTTATAGTTCATTATGAGTGAAATAACAAGTTGGGCATTTTGCATGCTATTGTAATGACTGGGCTGAACTCTACATTTAACAGGCAGGAGGCTCTCTTTCAGTGGCATATTGAGAATGGCAAATTGGATGGTTTTGCCTACCTACTGGTGCCCATGAAACCATACCCTCACAGCAGTTCATCTTTCTCTTGTGGGAGGAGGAATCATAGAATGGTTACAGCAACAAGAGGAGGCCATGTGGCCTGTCGAACCCGTGCTGGCTCCCTGCAATACCACCTCAGCCAGTCCCACTCCCCCGCCCTTTCCCCGTAGCCCTGCAAATTCTTTTCCTTCAGGTACTTATTCAATTCCCTTTTGAAAGCCGCAATTGAGTCTGCCACCACCATCCTTTCAGGCAGTGCATTCCAGATCCTAACCACTCGCTGCGCTTTTTTAAAAAAAAAAAAGTTTTTTCGTATGTCGCCTTTTGGTTCTTTTGTCAATCACCTTAACTCTGTGTCCTCTGGTTTGCAACCCTTCTGCCAATGGGAACAGTTTCTCTCTCTCTACTCTGTCCAGACCCTCATGATTTTGAACACCTCAATCAAATCTCCTCTCAATTTTCTCTGCTCTAAGGAGAGCAAACCCAGCTTCCCCAGTCTATCCATATAACTGACTTTCCTCATCCCTGGATTCATTCTCGTAAATCTTTTCTGCACCCTTTCTAAGGCCTTCACGTCCTTCCTAAATGCAGTGCCCAGAATTGGACACAATACTCCAGTTGAGGCCGAACCAGTGTGTTATACAGGTTCATCATCATTTCCACACTCTTGTACTCTCTACCTCCTATTCATGAAGCCCAGGATCCCATAAGAACATAAGAAATAGGAGCAGGAGTAGGCCATTTGGCTCTTCAAACCTACTCCGCCATTCAATAAGATCATGGCTGATCTCATTCTGGCCTCAGCTCCACTACCCCGTCCACTTCCCATTACCCTTCACTTCCTTATCATTCAAAAATCTGTCTATTTCCACCTTTCAATATATTCAATGACCCAGCCTCCACAGCTCTCTGGGATGGGGAATTCCAAAGATTCACGATCCTGAGAGAAGAAATTCTTCCTCATTTCTGTCTTAAATGGGTGACTCCTTATTCTGAAACTATGCCTCCTAATTCTAGATTCCCCCATGAGGGAAAACATCCTCTTGGCATCTACCCTGTCCAGCCCCCTCAGAATCTTATGTTTTAACGTGCTCAACCTTTCTTCATATCACAACCCCTTCATCTCAGGAATCAACCTTGTAGCTTTCTCTGAACTGCCTCCAATGCAAGTTTATTCTTCCTTTTAAATAAGGAGACCAAAACTGTATGCAGTACTCCAGGTGTGGTCTCACCAATGCAGGAGCAGTACAGTTGGAGCAGGACTTCTCTGCTTTTATACTCCATCCCCCTTGCAATAAAGGTCAGCATTCCATTTGTCTTCCTGATTCCTTGCTGTACCTGCATACTAACTTTGTGTTTCATGCACAAGGACCCCCAGATCCCTCTGTACCGCAGCATTTTGTAATCTCTCCCCATTTAAATAATTTGCCTTTTTATTTTTCCTACCAAAGTGGATAACCTCACATTTTCCCACATTATACTCCATCTGCCAATTTTTTGCCCACTCATTGAGCCTATCTATATCCCTTTGTAGATTATTTGTGTCCTCCTCACAACTTGCTTTCCCATCTATCTTTGTATCATCAGCAAATTTGGCTACTTTATACTCGGTCCCTTCATCCAAGTCAGTAATTTAAATTGTAAATAGTTGAGGCCCCAGCACTGATCCCTGTGGCACCCCACTAGTTACAGATTGCCAACCTGAAAATGCCCCATTCATCCCGACTCTCTGTTTTCTGTTAGTTAGCCAATTCTCTATCCATGCTAATATATTACCTTTTTTATGTGGCACCTTATTGAATGCTTTCAGGAAGCCCCAACTGCCTCCAATGCAAGTATATCCCATAAGCTTTTTACACTGCTTTCTCAACCTGCCCTGCTGCCTTCAATGATCTGTACACACATACCACTAGGTTTCTCTGATCATGTATCCCCCTTAAGGATTGTACCCTTTAGTTTATATTTCCGCTCATTCTACCAAAATATATCACTTCACACTTTTCTGCATTAAATTTCATCTGCCACGTGCCTGCCCATTCCAACTTCCTGTCTGTCCTCTTGAAGTCTATCACTATCCTCCTCACTGTTCCCTATACTTTCAAGTTTTGTGATCATCTGCAAATTTTGAAATTGCCCTGTACATTCACATCCAAGTCATTAATATATAGCAAGAAAAGCGGGGGTCCTAGTACCCATCCCTGGGGAACACCACTGTGTACCACCTTCCAGTCTGGAAAACAACCATTCACCACTACTCTGTTTCCTGTCACTTAGCCAATTTAATACCCACTGTCCCTTTTATTCCATAGGCTTCCACTTTGCTGGCAAGCCTATCATGTGGCACTTTATCAAACGCCTTTTGGAAATGCATGTCAACCGCATTGCCCTCCTCAACTCCCTGTTACCTCATCAAATAACTTGCCCTCCTCAACTCTCTCTCTTACCTCATCAAATAACTAGACCAAGTTGGTTAAACACAATTTGCCTTTAACAAATCCGTGCTGGCTTTCCTTAATTAATCTATACTTGTCAACGTGACATTTTGTCGCTGATTATTGTTCCTAAAAGCTTCCTTTTTACCGAGGTTAAACTGACTGGCCTGTAGTTGCTGGGTTTATCTTTACACACTTTTTTGAACAAGGGTGTAACATTTGCAATTCCCCAGTCCTCTGGCACCGCCCCCGTTTCTAAGGAGGATTGGAAGATTATGGCCAGTACCTCCGCGATTTCTTGCTTCACTTTGATCAGCGTTCTAGGTTGCATCCCATCTGGTCCTGGTGACTTATCTACTTTAAGTACCACCAGGGGTGAAGACAGACGTTCCAAGGTGGAAGGAGGTGATCTTTCTGATCGAGTGGATATGGGGTCATAAGCTCAGCTTGGAGTCCAATAGTATGCCGAGGTTGCGAACAGTCTGGTTCAACCTGAATTAGTGGCCGGAGGGGAATTTGGGATGAATTCAGTGTCAGGGGCCAAAATCTATAGCTTTGTTCTTCCCACTTTTTAGTCGGAGGAAATTTTGGTTCATTCAGGACTGGATATTGAACAAGCAGTCTAACAACATGGCAAGGTTGGGAGAGGTGGCGGTGAGATAGAGCTGGGTGTCGTCAGCGCGCATGTAGAACCTCGCGTCGTGTCTTCAGGTGATGTCACCGTGTGGCAGCAAGTAAGTGAGAAAAAGGAGAGGGATGGGGGCAAAGGATAGGCCTTTGGGGCACTCCAGAGGTTACAGGACGTCCCATTGTAGGAGAGTCTCTGGCTATGATGGATAGGTAAGAGTGGAACTGGCTGAGGGCAGTCCCACCCAATTGGGCAATGAAGGAGGATAGTGTGGTTAACTGTGTCAAAGGCTGCAGACCGGTTGGGAAGGATAATGCACCCCAGTTACAGAGGATGTCATTTGATTAGGGCCGTTTCAGTGCTGTGGCTGGTGTGTAATCCTGATTTGGAGAGGTTCAAACATGGAGTTGTGCGAAAGGTGGGTACAGATTTAGGAGGCAACATCACGTTCAAGGACTTTGGAGAGGAAAGAGTTGTTGGAGGTAGCAGTCGTTTGCAAGGACAGAGGGATAATGGGTGTTTTTTTTTTGAGGAGGGGGTGATGATGGAAGATTTGAACGGGAGGGGACCAGTACCTGAGGAAAAGTTTCCAATTTTAAGTTGGATGGTCAGCAGATTAGTGGGAATAGGGTCAAAAGAGCAGGAAGTGGATCTCATGGTCGAAGATAAGCTTGGACAGTCATGATGGGAGATAGGAGACGAACTAGAGAAAGGTGCTAGTTCAGGGCACGGGTAGGAGGAACTTTGGGGGACAAAGTGGAAGGGGCAGCTGAACGGATTTTTCTCAATCTTAGTGACGAAGAAGTCCGTGAGCTCTTTGTACTTAGTGAGGTGAGGATGGAGGGGCAGAGGAGAGAGGTTTAAGGAGATGGTTGATAGTGGATAAGGAAGTCGGGGGATATTTTTCCATGTGAGGATGATCCTTGAGTAGTGAACCATTTTGGCAGAGGATTGCAGGGCCTGATGGGGTCCAGCCACATCTAACACTGAATAGTGAACCAAGTTATACGCCATAAACGTTCAGGTCTGCGTCCCTTGGACTTCAGGGAGCAGAGATGGGAGCAGTACCATGGGGAATGGTCAGGCTGGGAGAGAGTAAGGGCCGTATTTTCGGGTCCTTTGTGCCCCGGGTTTCGCCCCAGAGCGGCGAGGAATGGGGCTGTGAGGCCTTTCGCGTCCGGGCGCGATCCCCCGGTCGGGTTTTGCGGTGGCGCTCAGAAGCATCGCCGGGGAGAGCTGCACCAAGTGTGCAATGGCTTTCCTTGCAACACCGGCAGAAGTTTGGACTCGCACCCCGAAGCGCGCCCCGCGATGACTGCCCGGGTAAACAGAGTGGTCCAGCCCCGCTGGCGATGGTGAGCTTGATAAACTGCAAAAAAAGATCAGTTTCAGTGTCCATTCTTTTATTTTTTTTGTAGCGATTTGTGTTGTGTAGTGTGGCCAATGTTTTTTGAATGTTTTGAGATTTATTTTTCGGGCTTTATTTCCCCCTCCCAAGGCGCCTCTCTGAGCACTCCCGGCCCCGCACATTAGTTGGCGAGGTTCCCGTTTTTGCGCCGCGAAATTCGTACAACGCCTCCCTTTGCGCTGCGCCCCTGGTGCAGGGCCCAGTTGGCAAACATTTCGCCACACGGCACAAACGTTACCGCCCCGAAAACGGCAAAACCCAAAAATCCGGCCCTTCCGAAGTGTTTTACTGGGGACCAAGGCAGCAAAGGTGAGGGTGTGATTGAGCAGATCGGGAGCTGCAGAGGGATAAAAGCTAGACTGGTGAGAGTTTGTAAGAGAGACTTGAGAAGTTGGGGCCTTTTCACAAGAGCAGGAAACATAAAAGTTCACACAGGATTATGATTGTATAAATAGTGACGGATTGTTGTTGCTTGTTGGGTGAGATTGGTTAATGAGAGAGCACACATTGAAGATAATTGCATGAAATGGAAGTTGGGAACAAAATGTTTGCACAGGTGGTTAGAATGTAGAATTCTCCGCATAAACTGTTGTTGCAACAGGGTCCACAAAAACCGGAAATTAGATAGTTATTTGAAAAATGGCATGGTGAGCAGGCAGAGTGGGATTCGAGTTGGTGGCCTCGTGGAGAAAACGGCCAGCGTAGATTTGATTGCCTCAATAACCTGTTTCTGTGCTGTAATGTACTATAAATTAGATGGATATTCTGTCGTAGCATGTTTGAAGTTTTATTTTATAATCTAAAACTATGACAATGCATGGGCTAAGATTCCACCAACATATATCATTTTAGAATGACATGTTCACTTTTACATTGTGTCATTCGACATCTATATATATATAAGGATTTTGGAGCTGCAGGTTGAGGAGGGAGAAAAATCTAAATATGAGATTTAGAACCAAGTAACTTGTTCATCTTTCAAGCTTGCATCGCTTTCTTCAATTACTAACTGCACACGGGATCATGGTCATCATAGGCAGTCCCTCGAAACGAGGATGACTTGCTTCCACGCCAAAAAAGGATGAGTTCACGGGTGTTTTAATGAAGGACCTAATATTCCAGGTCCTGAACTACATCCTGAAGGGTGGAAGACGCCTGTGCTGGATTGTTTTAACGTGGGGGTGGCCATTGCACACCAGCCACCACACGGGCGTGACCGAGCAAGATCTTGGTCCAGTGGTAAGGGTTAACCAAGACCGACTGGAGAGCTGCCCTGGAGACTGGAGTAGCCTACTGAGAAAATTCTTTCATCTGCAAAGCAGATGTCATGTTTAGTTTTTGTATCCAAGGCAGCAATTTTGTAATTGTTGGAACCAGTGCAATTTAATCATAAATAGGCAGGTAGCAAGCGAGCTTTCTTTTGAATTCTATTTTGACTAATTCAACAAGCTGTTGGGCCGAGGGCCAATGCGTAAATCAGCAACGTGGCAGGAAGTGCAGACATGCCCATCCTTCCACAGGGGTGAAGGTATACAGGCAGGCTCGACATACTCCGATGGTAGCCTCCTATCCCACGTTGTGCTTCATCCTCTCCTGCAAGAAAGAAGGCAGTGTGTTTGTGAGGTATTTTGAGAATGTGCCTGCCATCGTGGAATAGTTCGTATGTAGTGTCTAAGGTGTGATGCCATAATTTATAGGAGAGCACTGGGAAACGCTGGGGGCAAAAACGGGAGTTACTAAGGCTGAAGGTGTCAGCAGAGCACGAGGGCAGTATTCTTATCTTATCATCATCATCATCATCATAGGCAATCCCTCGAAATTGAGGAAGACTTGCTTCCATTCTTAAAGTGAGTTCTCAGGTGACTGAACAGTGCAATATGGGAATTACAGTCTCTGTCCCGCCTGTGACAGACAGTGGTTGAAGGAAGGGGTGGGTGGGGAGTCTGGTTTGCCGCATGCTCCTTCTGCTTTCTGCGCTTGCTTTCTCCATGCTCTCGGCGATGAGACTCGAGGTGCTCAGCGCCCTCCCGGATGCTCTTCCTCCACTTAGGGCGGTCTTTGGCCAGGGACTCCCAGGTGTCAGTGGGGATGTTGCACTTTATCAGGGAGGCTTTGAGGGTGTCCTTGAAGCATTTCCTCTGCCCACCTGGGGCTCGCTTGCCGTGTAGGAGTTCCGAGTAGAGCGCTTGCAATGGCCACTCCATGTTAAAAGAACTCACGCACAGGCATCTTCCATCCTTGAAAATGAAGTTCGGGACCTGGAACATCAGGACCCTCATGGACAACTCTTATCTTCACATCTCTGGTTGAGATCATTGAACCTCTCTTGGCATTGCAGCCATGTCCTGATGGCTCGGCTTCTGTGAATTACCTTCTCTGCCTTCTCTTCCTACTGGTGGTGGAGGGGTTGCTGGGTGGGCTGTCTGCTCCTTGGGCGGAAGATCAGGATCTCCCTCCCGCCCCCCACTCCCCCCCCACCTGGACCAGTGCCTCCAATGTGGCATCAGAGAATCTGGGTGTCCTCTCTTGACCGTTCCATGTTTGGTATCGAGGGTCAGGATCAAACATTGCCGGGTCAGGTATGGCAAGGTTCATAACAGGTTAAAGCCACTGCTCCCTGCTCCAGTAATATGGGGCAGATTTTTAATTTGCCCCCCCCCCCCCCCCTCAGCGTAGAACCGGGGTTGGGGTTTAGAATCATGGAATCATAGAATCTTACAGCCATTCGGCCCATCATGCATGTGCCGGCTCTTTGAAAGAGCGATCCAGTTAGTCCCTTTCTCCATCGCCTTGCATATCTTTTCCTTCAAGTAGTTATCCAATTCCCTTTTGAAAGAATTTGCTTCCTCCGCCTTTTCAGGCAGTGCATTTCAGATCATAATTCGCCGGCTACATGAAGAAAATTCTCCTCATATCACCTTTGGTTCTTCTGCCAATGACCTTAAATCTGTGTCCTCGGGTTACTGACTCTTCTGCCGCTGGAAGCTGTTTCTCCTTATTTACTCCATCGGAGCAGGCCGGGGAGTGAAAGGAGCGGCGTGGAGGCATACCACTCCAGAGAGCAGCACGTGCTGGAGCAGGAGAGCAACAGCAGTGAAAAGGGACGTCCCCAAGATCCAGGTCAGTGATTGGAGCGTGGGCAGGTACAGCAGGAGCAGCGAGGTCGGGGCGAAGGAGCGGCGCGAGATTGTGGAGGGACGTGATCGGGGCCCAGGAGAGGCGCGAGTTCGGGCCCAGGGGCAGCACGGGCCCAGCCCACACTGAGAATATGTGTGCTCATTAGGTCCGTGCAGCAGAGCTGGTCTCCAGTTGTCTTGGTTAATCCTTGCTACTGGATCAAGACCTAGCTTTGTCAAGCCCGTGTGGTGGCTGGTGTGCAACGGCCACCCCACGTTAAAAAATTCCATGCACAGACATCTTCCCCCCCCCACCCCTTTCAACATGTAGTTCGGGACCTGGAATTTTAGGTCCTTCATTGAAACACCGGTGAACTTTTTGACGTGGAAGCAAGTCATCCTCTATTCGAGGGACTGCCTATGAGGATGACTATCGAAACCCTTCATGATTTCAAACACCTCTATTAAATCTCCCCTTAACTTTGTCTACTCTAAGGACAACAATCCCAGTTTCTTCAGTCTCTCCATGTAACTGAAGTCCCTCAGCCCTGGTAATGCTCGAGTAAACCTCTTCTGAACCTTCTCTAAGGAGTGTCCACCTGTTCTAAAAACTGCTCAACTTTCATTCCATTGAGTTCAGTGGAAATGAAAATCAGATGGTTTCTATGGCGACAGTTGATCTGGAATGCCAGTGCTACACTCGGGGGCAGATTTGTAACATGCCACCCATGTCAACAGTCCTAATCGTAAAAGGCCCCTTACTGCACTTGTGTGGTCGAGAAAATTGGAGAACATTTACATGGTATGTTCCTGATCCAGGCGAAGATTGGACGGGGCTGAGAAACCCATCAAGTGGCAGGATATCGTTGCTCCTCAAGAATGGAGGGGGAAAGCAATCAGTAGGTGAATCTCCATCGGTCACTCACTCCAGCATATCTCCCCAGGGCTCCCAAGATGCAGAGGCCAACTAGTGTGTGTCGTCCTGGGCAGGGTCTAACAGGAGCATCTACCATTGTGTGGAGCACAATGGCTCCCACTCTGCTGAGTTAATCAAAGTATCAACCATCAAATTAAACTTAGGCAGGGTTGAATACTGCTGATTGTAGTGCTGGGTTCCAGTTCCTACCATAACATCAATTCGTATTTATGTAACAGTGTTTACATAACAACAAACAAGTCCCAAGGTACTTCACAAGAGGCATAAGGAGAGAAATGGGTGTTGAGTCAAAGAAGGACATATTCGAGATGACCAAAAGCTTGGTTGAAGAATTGGATTTTAAGGAGGATCGTAAAAAATCAGAGGAAGAAGGGTTAGGGAGGGAACTCCAGAGTGTGGGGCTTAAGCAGCTGAAGACACTGATGGAATAAAGGTGGGGCAGAGGGGAAACGTAAAATCTTAAAACGGAGAGTTCTGGGGGGTAATTGTGGGACTAGAGGCTATGAAGGGATGAGCATTTTAAATTGGAAGCATTGGGGGACCGTGAGTCTGTGTTGGTCAGTGAGGACAGGATGATGGGTGAGTGGGATTTGGGACAGGATGATGGGTGAGTGGGATTGGTGTGGGCAGCAAGAGTTTTGTACGCGTTGAAGTTGAAGGAGGGTGGAGGATGGGAGGCCAGTCAGGAGAGCCTTGGAATTGCCGAGTCTGGCAACAACCGAGGTTTGGATGAGGGTTTTGGAAGTGGCGGGATTGAGGCTGGAGTGCACGTCGACGATACTGTGGTGATGGAAGTAGGCATTCTTCACGATAGAGCTAATTATGGGGTCGTAAGCTCTGCTCCGGGTCAAGTAAGGTGGCGAGGATGTAAACAGTCTGGTTCAGCCTGAGCCAGTGACTGGGGAGGAGGCTGGAATCGGTGGCAATGGTACAGAATTTGTGGCAGGGGCTGAAGACCACGGCCTTGTTCTTCTCAATTTTTAGCTGCAGGAAATTCCAGTCTGATAACCCTGAGATGGTGGCGAGGCCAAGCTGGGTATTATCAGTGTAAATATGAAAGCCGGCCCCATGTTCATGGATGACGTTGCCAAGGTGCAGGGATAGATCCGTGGTGAGGGGGGGGGGGAGGGACTTCATAGGTAATGGTGTGGGGGTGAAAAGAGAACCCATTGCTGGAGATGCTGTGGCTAATATTGGATCGGTCAGACTGGAGCCAGGTGAGGGCAGTATGAAAGAGATGGCCAGCAGAGCAGTGGCAATAGGCCATGCCAAAGGCAACAGCGGGGCACAGGAGGCCGAAGAGGGTTAATGGACTACGCTCGTGGTCACCCACAACGTTCTTTGTGGCCTTGGTTGGGGCCGTTTCATGTCGCAGGGGTGGAAACTTGATTGGAGAGATTCAAAGAAGGATCTGTGGGAAAGGTGGGCATGGATTCGGGAGCAACCAAGGCGTTCAAGGACTGCCAAACGCAGCCGAAATCTGGTCTTGTGCATCTGACACTGGAGGGGAGGGGTGATGGAGGAGGAACTTTACGCGCTCTCGCGCTCTCGCGCTCTCTCCCCTCTTTCTCTCCCCTCTTTCTCTCCTTTCTTTCTTTCTTTCTTTCTTTCTCTCTCTCTCTCTCTCTCTCTCTCTCTCTCTCTTTCTTTCTTTCTTTCTTTCTTTCTTTCTTTCTTTCTTTCTTTCTTTCTTTCTTTCTCTTTCTCTTTCTCTTTCTCTTTCTCTTTCTCTTTCTCTTTCTCTTTCTCTCTTTCTTTCTCTCTTTCTTTCTCTCTTTCTCTCTCTCTTTCTTTCTCTCTTTCTCTTTCTCTCTTTCTCTCTTTCTTTCTCTCTTTCTCTTTCTCTTTCTCTTTCTCTTTCTTTCTCTTTCTCTTTCTCTTTCTCTCTTTCTTTTTCTCTCTCTCTCTCTTTCTTTTTCTCTCTCTCTTTCTTTTTCTCTCTCTTTCTTTTTCTCTCTCTCTTTCTTTTTCTCTCTCTCTTTCTTTTTCTCTCTCTCTTTCTTTTTCTCTCTCTCTTTCTTTTTCTCTCTCTCTCTTTTTCTCTCTTTTTCTCTCTTTTTCTCTCTTTTTCTCTCTTTTTCTCTCTTTCTCTCTCTTTTTCTCTCTTTCTCTTTCTCTCTTTCTCTTTTTCTCTTTCTCTTTCTCTCTCTCTCTCTCTCTCTCTCTCTCTCTCTCTTTCTGGGAGGGGATGGGGGCCAGTGGTCTCACTCCGCTTTGCTCCAGCGTCATTTTGGACCTTAAGTCCAGATTTACACTACACAAATCTCATGTTGGTGGAAAGGGGAAATCGCTTTGCACTGCTAAATATATAGTATAAATATACCATTGGATTGATTTCTGAAGTTTTATAAGAGTACCATTTGGAGGGGCGAGAATTCTCTCGAGCCTTTTCTGCCTGTAAGTTACATCTGTATTACACACCTCCGTTTTTTAAAAAAGAGATGAAATAATACTGGTGGACTTTGTGGTCTCTTGAAGGGATGTGTTAAATGAGTAGCTTGTGCCATTCTCTCGTATTCTTAACCTGTTTTATCAAATGTTCTTTTTAGTAACTTGAGGGAGCTATCTTCTGAAACGATCAGCGTGACGAGCATCGGGTCCATTCAAGGAATACACGTGAACTTTTGGGGTGTCTTTCGAAGCAGTGAAAAGGGAGCGGGTTTGCTCAAAAATGCTACTGGTGCCGGAGATGGGACAAGTGCACCGACCCGAAAGCTGACCACAACCGAACCACCGTACCTCGGTGACTGGTATGCCACAGATGGTACCTACCTTCATTCAGTAAGTTGTCATTTTGATTTACTGCCTTGAGTTAGTTACGTCGGTCTGTTTTGATGGTGGGCCCAGTGAGGGAGATTGAGAAAGCTCCCAGCTCAGGAAGATTGTGCATCTTCTTCTTTACACAATGTATTGGAGCAAAAGATTATCTCGTGCTCTCGTATTCACTGCTGAAATGTCATTGAATGCAGTGCCCATTGTGGGCCTCGTGCAATTTGAAGTTCGAATAATACTTTTATACAACAGTGCCGTGCTGCAAAATGCTCTTCAAAGGGTTCAATACAGGAGGCAATGAAAAGCGAGGTATGAACTCTTACAGCACTTCCTCTTGTGCTATCAAGGGGTATGGGGATAATGCAGGAAAGTGGAGTTGAGGTAGATCAGTCATCATCATCATAGGCAGTCCCTCGAATCGAGGATGACTTGCTTCCACGTCAAAGTTCACAGGTGTTTCAATGAAGGACCTAATATTCCAGACCCCGAACGACATGTTGGAGGGTGGAAGATGCCTGTGTGTGGAATTTTTTTAACGTGTGGTGACCGTTGCACACCAGCCACCACACGGGCTTGACAGAGCTAGGTCTTGGTCCAGTGGCAAGGATTAACCAGGACAACTGGAGACCAGCTCTGCTGCACGGACCTAGTGCGCACACATATCGCAGTGTGGGCTGGGCCGTGCTGCCCCTGGACCCTCGCCTCTTCTGGACGCAGAAGATCAGCCTTGATATTGAATGGCGGAGCAGGCCCGAGGGGCCGAATAGTCCACCCCTGCTCCTATTTCTTATGTTCCTGTGCTATAATTTCCTGACCCTGCTGTCTATATTTCTTCCTCCTCTTCCCACCTCACAATCTATCATCCCACAGGTGGTGCTGTGCGATCAGCAAGATGGCAGGGAGTATCCACAATGTCCCCGTTTTCAGCGGTGGCTCTGTGATTGGCGGGCTCGAGGGGCTGTGATTGGCGGGCTCGAGGGGCCGCACGGCCCACTCCTCCTATTTCTGACGCTCTTGTGTTTTTAGACCCCACGTGTCAAACGTTACGGGGCTTCTCCGCGGGGCTGTAGCTAACATCGGGAAAGTTGCCTGGAGATAGGTTTATAGATTGAGAGTGAAAGTACAGCGAGCTCAATGGAAAGAGGGTCGGGGTTTGTTGCTGAGAGCCGCCTTGCTACTCCCCTTCAAAATAATACAAGTCGGTTGCAAACAAATGAAAAAAATCTCTTTCTCCGAGTTTTTTGAGCACCAGTTTTCAGCAATGTTGATGCAGGTTACAGTGATCTGATCCAATCTCAGTGTGTGAAGCTGCCCAATGGAATGGCCCAGCTGATATTTCGGGAGGCGTGAGCACTCTTTAAACCAGCGGCCCCACAAGTGTTCACCTGCTCGCTGCCACCTGCCTGACCTTTTTTGTTTAAAAAAAAAAAAAATTATATTCCTGCCACATCCACTCTTGTATTCTACTCTGTTGATGTAAACTGCGAAAGAGATCTAAATCATTCTGTTAAAACAGCATATACGCAGCATTGATGTACAGATATCTTTGTTAAAGGTTTAATACATGTTCTCGCATGTCCCAGAAAAGACATTGAAGGCGGATAAGCAAAACTGAACTGGGCTTTCGTGTCGTGTCTCTTATTGTTGGTATTTGGGGACAGAGCTCCCGCCAGTTTGCACTCATTTTATCGGCGCAGGCCGGGTGAAAACGGACGAACCAGCGCGAAAGATGGCGGAAACCCAAGTGTAAGTTACGCCCAGCGTAAGTCGAGTTTCCGCCGTCTTTACCGCTGGTTTAAAGGTCACTTTGCCAGAAGCCGGTCCCGCCCCCAGATGGGAATAATGAGGGTGGAGAGTTTGGGCTGATTTGCAGCCGTTCGAGGAGGCTCTTTAAATTGAGCTTGTTTTCTTTGGCACGCGGGCACCAGTCGGCCTGTTGTTAAAGTTTTTACATGTAATAATTGGGCTGGATTTTTGGTTCTGCCGTTTACAGGGTGGAGACGGAGTCAGGGCGGAAACGTTTTGTGTTCTGGGAAGGAATTTCTGCCAGGGGGCGCAGCACGAAGGGAGGCGTTGTACAACTTCCGCGGCGCAAAAATGGGAACCTCGCCAACTAAAGTGCGTGGCCGGGTGCGCTCCGAGAGTGGCCTTACGGAGGGGGCGGGGGGACAGAATCACCAAACCATTCCAAAAACATTGCCCACACCACCACAACACAAATTACAATAAAAGAATTAAAACCGGGACTCGCCTTTTCTGCACTTTATCCGTCGCTAACCGGGCTAGACCGCTGTGCTTTCCCTGGCGATTATCGCGCGGCGCGCTTCGGGGGTATACAGGTTGGGCGCGAGTCCACTCACGCCGGTGTCTCGCCGAGAAGCGTTGCACACCTGGCACGCGCTCCCCGGCGGTACTTCTGAGCGCCGCGGCAAAACCCGGCCCGAGGCTCTCGACCGGGACGCAGAAAACCTCGTCGCAACAATGCACGCCGCTCCGGGGCGAAACCCAGAGCGCAAAGGACCGGAAAATCCAGCCCAATTGTTGAATTTAATGAGAAACTGACTCGTGTACCCCCATGAAACTGATAACTGTCCCAGTGTCGATTTTCGAGGCCGTTTTCAGTGATTTTAAAATCAGGCTACTCTCAGGTGGTAGACTATTATTAAAAATGCTTATTTTTCACGATAAATCCATTTTCAGCTGTATTATTTTAAAACTGCCCCAGGATACGGTTCATAAATACATCAAGGAATATTCTTAACGCAAAGAAAAAAAAATAAACGACATGTTCTGGTACACTGCCTGATTTGTGCTGGCTCATGCAACTTTTTACGTTGGTGATTATCCAAATACGTTTCAGTGGAAAACCTCAACTGTAACCTAACCATTGCAATTTCCTGATTGCACCCCAAGCAGTAACCCTGCCCCTTGGTTCCTCTCCTCCCACAGGGTTATTCTGATCAGCTCACGGGCAGTGAGAGTGGGAGGACTGACCAAAGGTACAGCAGCCATTAATCAAAGAATTTCTTGTCAGCTCGGCTCTGAACTGCTGAACCTTGCAGTCGTTAATCCAGAGAATTACCCACACTTCTCATCCCGCGGCACGATTACAGTATCGGCATGTTGACAGCAGGTGGAATGGACAGTATGGGCCTTGGCTGATTGTTTGATGACCAGTTGCTAAGCAACCAAGCATGCTACAAGACCGTTGAGCTCCACACCGCAAACGTACCTGCATGTGCTTCTGTGAAGCACCTTGGGATGTGTTCCCACCTTCTTAAAAAGTGCTCTGTAACTGCACATAGTTTGTAGTTATAGTGTTCAGGCCTCTTCCTCCTCTCCTGGAGACAGCAGCAATTGCACCGCCTTCCACCAAGCTCACAGCTCTCAAGTGGTTCAGCCACTCCCACAACAGCTCTACAACTATTTGAGTAGGAACTTTTTAAATCAAGTGCCTGGAACAGCTCCACAATTATTTTTGTGAATCTTATAAATCAAGTTCCCCCTTGTTGACGGTGGTGGGGGGGGCACTAAAACCGGCAAATTAAACTTTAACGATCAAATTAAAATTGGCTTGCCGGGTTTGCTGATGCACTCCAGTCCCGCCAGCACCCACCTCTCGCGGAATGCCGCGAGCGTACCGGTGGATGTAGTGTTCAGGTCATGGAGTGGCTTAAACACCTGGAAGCCAAGCGTGACTTTCATTTATAGAGGGATCTCCAAGCTTTCACCTGGATGGTCACTCCGTAATATCCACAACATTTGAGAGCAGCGACCCATGTAAGATTAATGCCCAATTCCCTCTTCGCTGCCGAGATCTCGGATGGAACAAGTGCATCACACATATGCTTCCTAAGCTATGGAGTCTTCATCAGTGATCTTTGGCACTTGCATAGGAACAGGAGTAGGCCATTCAGCCCCTCTGACCTGTTGCGTGTATAATTCCTAGTCTGCAGATTGGTGAAGAAGCTCAGGGCTGTCTTGTGTGGTGATTTGTTGCATTAAAGGTTCACATTAGTTGCTTGCATTGCGATCATGATCCGTTGCTAGTTGTTCTGTTACAGTTACCGCCTATTACAGGTCTGGGCTGCGTTTGCCATGGTACGTAACTGTATTTTGAGATACGAGTTTGTGGGAGCCTGAGAATGGGTCCTTATGGTGGCTCTCCGAGTCTTGTACGTGGTACAGCTGTACAAGTCACCATTTGCTGTGGCAGTGGTGAATCTAGCGTTGCCCAATTTGCATTCTTGAATTGGAAACCGCAAGACAACTAGAGTACAAGAAAGCAGATTTTCAGATGTCTGAAGGCCGAGGTCCAACAAAAAACTCGTGACCTAAAGAACAGATGGTGGGTGGAGAAAGCGCAGGAGATCCAGCAACTAGTCGACAACCACGATGCGTGAGGATTCTTCAGTGCGGTAAAGACCACCCATGGCCCAAGCACCCAAGGCCGTACCCCACTGCTGGCCAAGAACAGAGAGGTACTCGTCAAGGACCGAGAGGCAGTCAGTGCTCGCTGGAAGGAGCACTTCGAGGATCTCCTTAACCAAGGCTCTGTCTTTGACGTGAATGTACTCGACT
The DNA here is from genome assembly GCF_044704955.1 of Pristiophorus japonicus. Lineage (NCBI taxonomy): Eukaryota > Metazoa > Chordata > Chondrichthyes > Pristiophoridae > Pristiophorus > Pristiophorus japonicus. The sequence continues at coordinate 125,771,035 of NC_091992.1, read as the reverse complement.
CCATCCCACAGCATGCTACCTGCCACCACCTCAGCACACCCCAGCTCGGCATGAGGTAGAAAAGGCCATTCAACAACTGAGGAACAACAAGGCCTCAAGAGCAGATGGAATCCCCACAGAAGCACTAAAATATGGCGGAGCACTATTGGCGCGGATACATGAGGTCATTTCTCTTATTTGGAAGGAGGAGATTTCAGAGACTCTCTAATTGTGACCACCTTCAAGAAAGGTGATAAGTCAGATTGTGTTAACTACAGAGCAATTTCCCTGCTGTTTACCACGGGGAAAGTATCGCAAGAATCCTCCTCAACCGCCTTCTCTCTGTAACAGAGTAGCAATGCGGATTCCGCCTACTAAGGGGCACAACGGACAAGATCTGCGCATCACGACAAATTCAAGAGAAATGCAGGGAACAACACCAACCTCTGTACATGGCCGCCTTTGATCTGACACAGGCATTTGACACTGTCAACCGTGAGGGATTATGGAGTGTACTTTTCAAATTCGGCTGTCCTCCAAAAAAAAAATTGTCACCATCCTCCGCCTCCTTCACGATGACATACAAGCCGTGATTCTTATCAATGGATCCACTACAGAACCAATACAAGTGCAGACCGGGATGAAGCAAGGTTGTGTCATCACATCAACGCTCTTCTCGATCTTCCTCGCTGCAATGCTACATCTCACCGTCAGCAAGCTGCCCACTGGAGTGGAACAAATCTACAGAATAAATGGGCAATTGTTCAATCTCTGTCAGCTTTAGACCAGATCCAAGGTCGTACCATCCTCTGTCATCGAATTACAATATGCAGATGGTGTTTGCGTCTGTGCTCACTCTGAGGAGGAACTCCACCATCGTCAACACGTTCACCGTAGCATACAAGAGCATGGGCCTTGCGCTAATCATTCGTAAAACAAAGGTCCTCTACCAACCTTCCCCTGCCTCACAGCACTACCACCCGATTATCAAAATCCACGACAAGGCCTTGGACAACGTGGACCATTTTCCATACCTCTGGAGCCTACATCTCGCCGTCGGCAAGGACTGACATCGATGACTAAGTCCAACACCGCCTCCAGTGCACCAGCGCAGCCTTCAGTCGCCTGAGGAAAAGAGTGTTTGAAGATCAGAACCTTAATACCAGCACAAAGCTCATGGTCTGCAGAGCAGTAGTGATGCCTGTTCTCATGTATGCTTCTCAGTCATGGACTATACACAGCAGGCACATCAAAGCACTGGAGAAGTACCATCAACGTTGCCTCCGGAAGATCTGGCAAATCCATTGGCAGGATGAGCGCACCAACAGCAGTGTTCCCGCCCAACATCCTCAGCATCAAATCAGTGGCGACGCTTGATCAGCTCCGATGGGCAGGGCCACATCGTCCATATGCCCGATACGAGACTCCCAAAGCAAGCGCTCTACTTGGAGCTCCGACACGGCAAACCGGCCCCAGGTGGGCAGAGGAAACGTTTCAAGGAGACCCTCTCGGCCTCCTTGGAAAAAGTTCAAAATCCCCACCGACACCTGGAAGTCCCTGGCGCAAGATCACTCAAAGTGGAAGAAAATAATCCGTGAAAGTGCCGAGCCCTTCGCGTCTCTTCGCCGGGAGCAAGCGGAGATCAAGCGCAAACAGCGGAAGGAGCGCATGACAACCCAAGCACTTCAACAAACGTCCTTTCAACCACGGTCTGCCCAACCTGAGATGGAGACTGTAGTTCCCACATCGGAATTATCAGTCATCTGAGAACTCTTGCTTCCACATTTAAAAAAAAAGTCATCCTCGACTCCGAGACTGCCCATGGTGATCTTGCAGAGAGCTGGCACGGGCTGAATGGCTGCCTTCCGTGCCGTAACCATTTTCTGATTCTATTCTAAGTCTGAGATTGTATATTTTGTATAAATCCACAAGTTCCACGTGTATTTATTTTTGGCAGTCCTCACAGCTAACCTGTGCAGTTTGCACGATCGGCTAGATTTGATTTGTGCTGTTTGATCAGGGTGGTCCGTTTTGGCCTGTCCCTGTTTGCTATTCCAATGTTCCTCCTGGCTTGCTTCCCATCTTCTGTGCTCATCCGTCTCCTAACTTGCATCAAGTTCTGGTCACCCGCCAACCCTGTGCTCACTGACCTACATTGGCTCCCGATTTGCCAGTGCCTAATTAAAAAAAATTCATCCTTGCGCCCCTCCCTATCTCTGTAACCTCCAGTAACCCTACAACCCTCCCAGATATCTGCGCTCCCTCGGTTCTGGCCTCTTGAGCATCCCTGACTTTAATCGCTCCATCCTTGCTGACTTTACCTTCAGCTGCCCAGGCCCTAATCTCTCAATTACCCTCGCCACCTCTCTCTCCTCCTTTTAAGATGCTCCTTAAAACCTACCTCTCCAACCAAGCTTTTGGTCACCTGTCCTAATATCTTCTTGTATGGTGGTCAATTTTGTTTGGCAAAGCTCCTGTGAAGCACCTTAAAGATGCTATAAAAATGCAACTTCTTGTAGCTGAGCAGGCTGAGTTGTTTAGCTGTAAGATTCCTTCCCTTTTTCATCATCATCATAGGCAATCCCTCGAACAAGGATGACTTGCTTCCACGCGAGTTCAGGTGTTTCGATGAAGGACCCGATGTTCCTGTCCTGAACTCCAATTGAGGGGGTGGAAGATGCCTGTGCGTGGATTTTTTTAACACGTGGTGACCGTTGCACATCAGCCACCACACGGGCTCGACAGAGCTAGGCCTTTATCCAGTGGCAAGGGTTAACCAGGATGACCTGCTCTGCTGCACGGACCTAGTGTGCACACGTATTGCAGGGTGGACTGGTCCGTGCTGCCCCTGGGCCCTCTGGCTCTTCTGGGCCCTGTACCTTCATTTGCCGCTCCTCCGCCATAAACATTCAATGGGCTAGTAATTACTTCCATTCGCTGACTGTATTTAGATTCTTGATGATCTCAATTCCCTACAGAGTTGAATTTTGTCCTCTTTCCCTTCCTCCCCCATTTCCCCCCCCCCCCCCCCCCCCCCCCCGCCCCCATCGATTTGTGTGCAAATAGAAGCTTGTAGGGAAATTAAGGATAGTGTTAAATCCAGGGAAGAGGCATATAAATTGGCCAGAAAAAGCAGCAAACCTGAGGACTGGGAGAATTTTATAATTCAGCAGAGGAGGACAAAGGGTTTTATTAGGAGGGGGAAAATAGAGTATGAGAGGAAGCTTGCTGGGAACATAAAAACTTACTGCAAAAGCTTCTATAGATATGTGAAGAGAAAAATATTAGTGAAGACAAATGTAGGTCCCTTGCAGTCAGATTCAGGTGAATTTATAATGGGGAACAAAGAAATGGTGGACCAGTTAAACAAATACTTTTTGTTCTGTCTTCACGAAGGAAGACACAAATAACCTTCCGGAAATATTAGGGGACCGAGGGTCTAGCGAGGAGGAGGAACTGAAAGAAATCCTTATTAGGCGGGAAATTGATGGGATTGAAGGCCGATAAATCCCTGGGGCCTGATAGTCTGCATCCCAAAGTAGAAATAGTGGATGCATTGGTGATCATTTTCCAACAGTCTATCGACTCTGGATCAGTTCCTATGGACTGGAGGGTAGCTAATGTAACACCACTTTTTAAGAAAGGAAGAGGAGAGAAAACGGGTCATTATATAGACCGGTTAGCCTGACATCAGTAGTGGTGAAAATGTTGGAATCAATTATTAAAGATTAAATAGTAGCGCATTTGAAAAGCAGTGATGGGATCGGTCCAAGTCAGCATGGATTTATGAAAGGGAAATCCTGCTTGACAAATCTTCTAGAATTTTTTGAGGATGTAACTAGCAGAGTGGACAAGGGAGAACCAGTGGATGTGGTGTATTTGGACTTTCAAAAAGCTTTTGACAAGGTCCCACACAAGAGATTGGTGTGCAAAATTAAAGCACATGGTATTGGGGATAATGTACTGATGTGGATAGAGAACTGGTTGGCAGACAGGAAGCAGAGAGTCGGGATAAACAGGTCCTTTTCAGAATGGCAGGCAGTGACTAGTGGGGTACTGCTGGGCTCTGTGCTGGGACCCCAGCTCTTTACAATATACATTAATGATTTAGATGAAGGAATTGAGTGTAATATCTCCAAGTTTGCAGATGACACTAAACTGGGTGGTGGTGTGAGCTGTGAGGAGGATGCTAAGAGGCTGCAGGGTGACTTGGACAGGTTAGGTGAGTGGTCAAATGCATGGCAGATGCAGTATAATGTGGATAAATGTGAGGTTATCCACTTTGGGGGCAAAAACACGAAGGCAGAATATTATCTGAATGGTGGCAGATTAGGAAAAGGGGAGGTGCAACGAGATCTGGGTGTCATGGTACATCAGTCATTGAAAGTTGTCATGCAGGTACAACAGGTGGTGAAGAAGGTAAATGGCATGTTGGCCTTCATAGCTAGGGGATTTGAGTATAGGAGCAGGGAGGTTTTACTGCAGTTGTACAGGGCCTTAGTGAGGCCTCACCTGGAATATTGTGTTCGGTTTTAGTCTCCTAATCTGAGGAAGGACATTCTTGCTATTGAGGGAGTGCAGCAAAAGTTCACCAGACTGATTCCCGGGATGGCAGGACTGACCTATGAGGAGAGACTGGATCGACTGGGCCACTGGAGTTTAGAAGGATGAGGGGATCTCATAGAAACATATAAAATTCTGACGGGATTGGACAGGTTAGATGCAGGAAGAATGTTCCCGATGTTGGAGAAGTCCAGAACCAGGGGCCACAGTCTAAGGATAGGGGGTAAGCCATTTAGGACTGAGATGAGGAGAAACGTCTTCACTCAGAGAGTTGTTAACCTGTGTAATTCCCTACCGCCAAAAGTTGTTGTTGCCAGTTTGTTAGATATATTCAAGAGGGAGTTAGATATGGCCCTTACGGCTAAAGGGATCAAGGGGTATGGAGAGAAAGCAGGAAAGGGGTACTGAGGTGAATGATCAGCCATGATCATATTGAATGGTGGTGCAGGCTCGAAGGGTCGACTGGCCTACTCCTGCACCCTATTTTCTATGTTTCTATGTTTATATCACGAGTCTTGTCCTTGTAGTATCCAACTAAATACCGTGCCTACCAACGTTGCTTCATTGACGACCGGCGGTGGGGGTAGGACAGCTTCAGGTTTCAGGTAACCATATGTGAAACGGATGACATTTTGGGGGGTAGATCACCTATCGATGCTAAATATTTTGGGCACAGTAGATTGCTCCAGTTAACCTTCGTTCCCTGGGATAGGTAAGGGAGAAGTTGAGCAGGAATCCTGCTCTTGATTGAGTAGGCCGCATGCTCCTCACAATCTCTCTCTTTTTTTCCGGAGCAACACGAAATATCGACATAATATTGGTGAAATCCAATTGGTTCCCTTTTTGATTTGATGGTGGTTCAGGGAAAAATGTACAGCACTGCCTCTGAAATGCATGCATATACGGTGGTCAAGTGATCACCGGACCGGTCCGGACACGACTGTGATGGTTCCTGTAGTCAGATAGCCTGGTGGCAGCTGACAAGCTTGAAGAATGGTCGTTTTAGAGGAAGTACTGCCGGGCACACATGGAACTGTACCTCAGCAAGAACTCCGTGATCTCCAGACAGAAGGTGTAAAATTAAATAACCTGTTCATTTAAGTTAGTTCTGTAAATGAAAAATGGCGTCTGGGTTGGGTATCGAGGATGTTAACAAAGAGTCACCTGTCGGGACACAACGCTGTATTGTTAAAAACATCTTGAAGTTCCTGAAAGTCATGTTGCCTTAGGCCAGATTATCATACTTGCATTTAAGTGTTGTATTGTAATTATGTATTGTGTAATCACATCAAAATATTCAAAACCCTTCAAGCAGTGAATTGCTTTTAAAGTTACTGTTCCTGCAGGGACAATGTCTCTCTCTTTCTTTTAAAACACAATTAATTTTTAACATCTTTTAATTGAGATTTATGAACTGGACTTTTTGAAATGTTAAAGTACAGCTAGATTTGCATTTTTGACTTTGAAATGATGCAAGAACAAGTGCTGGTTGTGTTTTATGTCACATGATATTTTAACTCATCTTATGAATTATTTCTGCCTGCAATTATAGCTACCTGTAATTTGATAACTATTGTACACTAATTTGATAAGTACAACAGTCAAGCCAGTTCATGCAGCTGTTAACAGATCACTATTGTTTGAGATGAAAGTGCTGACGTAGAACTTTAAGTCGAATTTATTATGGCATAGTTCCAGACATAAAGCGAGAACATAACATAAGAATTAGGAGCAGGAGTAGGCCATTCGGCCCCTCGAGCCTGCTCCGCCATTCAATATCATGGCTGATCTTCTACCTCAATTCCATTTTTTCCTGCATTATCCCCATAATCCATTGATTCTCTTAATATCCAAAAATCTAACGATCTCTGCCTTGAATAAACTCAACGACTGAGCCTCCACAACCCTCTGGGGTAGAGAATTCCAGAGATTCACCACCCTCTGATGAAGAAATTTCTCCTCATCTCAGTCCTAAATGGCCGACCCCTTATTCTGAGACTGTGACCCCCCTAGTGCTAGACTCCTCAGCCAGAGGAAACATTTACCCTGTCGAGCCCTGTAAGAATGTTGTATGTTTCAATGAGATCACCTCTCATTCTTCTAAATTCTAGAGAACCTTGGCCTAGTCTGCTCAATCTCTCCTTATAGGACAATCCCCCCATCCCAGGAATCCGTCTGGTCAACCTTCGTTGCACTCCCTCAATGGCAAGTATATCCTTCCTTAAGTAAGGAGACTAAAACTGTACACAATACTCCAGGTGTGGTCTCACCAGGGCCCTATATAATTGCAATAAGACATCTTTACTCTTGTACTCAAATCCACTTGTAAAAAAGGCCAACATACCATTTGTTTTCTTAATTGCTTGCTGTACCTGCATGTTAACTTTCAGTGATTCGTGTACAAGGACACCCAGGTCCCTCTGAACACCAACATTTCCCATCTCTCACTATTTAAAAATACTCTGCTTTTCTATTTTTCTTGCCAAAGTGGATAACTTCGCATTTCTCCACATTATATTCCGTTTACCCGTGTTCTTGCCCACTTACTTAGCCTCTCTATATCCCCTTGAAGCCCCTTTGCATCCTCCTCGCAACTTACCAAAGTTCTCTGGATTCTGGAGAGGTCCCAGCAGATTGGAAAACTGCAAATGTAACGCCCCTATTTAAGAAAGGAGGGAGACAGAAAGCAGGAAATTATAGACCAGTTAGCCTAACATCTGTCATTGAGAAAATGTTGGAGTCCATTATTAAAGAATAGTTGCAGGATATTTAGAAAATCATAATACAGTCAAGCAGAGTCAGCATGGTTTTATGAACGGGAAATCATGTTTGACAAATTTGCTAGATGTTCCTTTAGGATGTAACGAGCAGGGTGGATAAAGGGGAACCAGTCGATGTCGTGTATTTGGATTTCCCGAAGGCATTCGATAAGGTACCACATAAAAGGTTACTGCACAAGATAAAGTTCATGGGGTTGGGGGTAATATATAATGGATAGAGGATTGGCCAACGAACAGAAAAGAGTTGGGATAAATGGGTCAAATTGTAACTAGTGGGGTGCCACAGGGATCAGTGCTGGGGTCTCAAATTTACAATCTATATTAATGACTTTGTATCCTCAGCAAATGTAGCCAAATTTGTTGATGCAAAGATAGGTGAGACAGCAAAGTGAAGAGGACACAGAGTCTGCAAAGGGATATAGATAGGCTAAGTGAGTGGGCAAAAATTTGGCCAATGGAGTTTAATGTGGGAAAATGTGAGGTTATTCACTTTGGTAGGAAAAATAAAAAAGCTAATTATTATTTAAATGGAAAGAGATTATAAAATGCTGCAGGACAGAGGGACCTAGGGGTCCTTGTACATGAAACACAAAAAGTTAGTATGCAGGTACAGCAAGTAATTAAGAAGGCAAATGGAATGTTGGTCTTTATTGCAAGGGGGAAGGAGCATAAAAGTAGGGAAGTCCTGCTACAACTGTACGGGGCGTTGGTGAGACCACACCTGGAGTACCCTGTACAGTTTTTGGTCTCCGTGTTTAAGGAGAGATATACTTGCATTGGAGGCAGTTCAGAGAAGGTTCACTAGGTTGATTCCTGAGATGAAAGGGTTGTCTTATGAAGAAAGGTTAGGCCTATACTCATTGGAGTTCAGAAGAATAAGAGGTGATCTTATTGAAACGTACAAGATTCTGAGGGGACTTGGCAGGGTAGATATTGAGAGGATGTTTCCCCTCATGGGGGAATCTAAAACTAGGGGACATAGTTTCGGAATAAGGGGCCGCCCATTTAAAATGGAGAGGAGGAGGAATTTCTTCTCTGAGGGTCGTGAGGCTGTGGAATTCTGTGCCTCAGAGAGCTGTGAAGGCTGGGTCATTGAATATATTTAAAGTGGAGATAGACAGATTTTTGAATGATAAAGGAGTCGAGGGTTATGGGGAGCGGGCAGGAAAGTGGAGTTGAGGCCAAAATCAGATCAGCCATGATCTTATTGAATGGCGGAGCAGGCTCAAGGGGCCAGGTGGCCTACTCCTGCTCGTATTTCTTATGTTTTTGTATGCATTCCCACCTTGCTTTGTATCAACAGCAAACTTGGATATATTACATTTGGTTCCCTCATCCAAATCATTGATATATACAGGTTGAACTTCCCTTATCCAGAATTCCCTTATCCAGAACTCCCTTATCCGGAACCACCCCTCGTCCAGAACCATTCCCGGCCGTTGCGACACGAACAAATTGAAGTCTTTCCTTGCTGCTGACTCCCGCAATTCATTGCCCCCCCCCCCCCCACCTTCCACAATGATCTCTCTGCCACCCTCCCAGTCCCAAGCCAGCCAGCCCCGATATCTCCTTGCTCAGTGCCTGTACCATCCAATTTAACATGACCACCCCTCGTCCGGAAAAATCCCTTATCCTGAACAGGCCAGGTCCTGAGGGTTCCAGATAAGGGAGGTTCAATCTGTATTGTGAATAGCTGAGGCCCCAGCACTGATCCTTGCGGCACCCCACTAGTTACAGCCTGCCAACCTGAAAATGACCCATTTATTCCTACTCTCTGTTTTCTGTCCGTTAACTAATCCTCAATCTAGGCGAGTATGTTACCCCCAGTCCCATGCGCCCTAATTTTGTTCAATAACCTCTTTTAACATCTAATATGGTTTACTTCTGTCATTTTGTTTCTCTGGCGACTTTTCTCCTGCCTTCGCCCCCTTCAAGGGGTGTTGATTCCTTGCTGGATCTTTGCTGCTGGTCTACACACAGCAGTTGCGCTCGAGGCCTCGTTCATATGGTGACCTGGACTCCCCAAGTCTCTGGAGCAACACTTTTCTTGCTCTTCAGTTCAATTGCTTTCCAGACACCAGGTTGCCACGCTGGTTTGTTTCTGTTCTTGTTTAAACAAAAAACTAGGATTGGAAAGATCATGCATCAGTTGGAGACATTTTGTCTTTGGTTTCTCAAAGATTTATTTGAAGCGTAATGGATAGGAATGGAGAGCAATAACAGACAAGAGTGTGAACTCGACGTATATCTAAGGGCCAATTTTCCACATTGCCGATTTTTGGCACAGTTTTAGAGGTACGTCCGATTTTTATTTTTAGCCGCCGACTGCGGCAAAAAGAAAGTTGCAAGTTTCGCCGTAATAAATTTAGAATTTGGCGCGGCGCAGATTGTCCTTAAGCTCTGTGGGTGGAGCTTAAGGTCTGCGCCAAAAAACTGAGGTTGCCAGGGTAACGAGCGACCCGCTGAAGGGCTGAGGCTGGAAAGTGAAATATACACAAGGCATAAGCAATTGTAGAGCCCCTGTGCTGCTCCTATCCTGGGCCCAAAGGCCCCCCCCCGCCCCCCCGGTGCTGCTCCTATCCCGGGCCCAAAGGCCCCCCACCCCCCGGTGCTGCTCCTATCCCGGGCCCAAAGGCCCCCCACCCCCCGGTGCTGCTCCTATCCCGGGCCCAAAGGCCCCCCGCCCCCCGGTGCTGCTCCTACCCTGGGCCCAAAGGCCCCCCCGCAGAGAAAGAGCAGCTGTCCACCAAACCTGCCACACACACCATGATGGCCGGAGCATCAATGAACAGACACTCCCGACCCCCTCCCCTCACCCCACAGCCATGAAATCTCCAGGGAGAAGCAAAAACCAGAGAACAAACAACAGGGCCAATAAGGAGAAAAATGCTCTTGGGAAATATCCCGGGCCCAAAGGCCCCCCGCCCCCGGTGCTGCTCCTACCCCGGGCCCAAAGGCCCCCCCCGCTCTCTGGTGCTGCTCCTATCCCGGGCCGTATGGCCCACTCACCCCTCCTGCCGCTGCTAACCTTGGCCGTGGGCCTCGATCTTCGGATTTTCTTAAGTTAGCTAAGGTTTTTCAGAACGGTGCACTGCGCCGTTTTCTGAAAAAAAACCTAGTTGGCCAAACTCGCTGAAGTGGCCATAAATGGTGCGCCCAGCACTCGGCTCCCCCAGTGACGGCAAAAAAATTGGCCGTAACCAGTTTATGATGGCGCAGAATGTTGGGCGAAACTTGGAGATTTTAGTTTGCTCCAAAAAAAAAAAGAGCTGAGGCCAAAAAATGGCACAGAATGGTGTTGAAAATTGAGTACCTGGAATCTATCCATCATTCTTTTCCCTGAAAGCCCAATGGAAGGAATTCGGGGAAGAGATAGTTCAGGTACAAACTCGGCATGTTCCTTTTTGAAGGGAGGACAATCCAAAGCGAATGTGCCCTGGATGACGCAGGAAATAATATTTTTAAATCCGAAAATGGGAGGCTTATGACGAATATCCAGAGCAAGATTCCGTTAATAACCAGGAAGGTTATGGAAAGTGTAAGAGGAAATTGAAAAAAGTTAATATGGGAGGCTTATGAGAAAAGATTAGCAGGCAACATTAAATTGAACCATAAAACATTTTATAAAGTGTAAGCGGTTAGCTGGGGACAAAGTTGGGCCTGTTAAGGACCCAAAGGGAAATCTTCATGTAACGGCAGAAGACATGGCTAGAGTGTTAAATGAGTACTTTGCATCTGTCTTCACAAAAGAAGCAAATGATATGTGTTGGACAGCTTTCTTGCTCTTTTCGCTTTGTTGCTTTAAACGTCGGAATCACATACACACTCAGGATACGGTCTTTTATTTAAATATTCATACTTATACAAACCCGGTATGAAAGTTACTGAGAGATGCACTTCTCTACTTCTGAGACACACACCTTCCAATCTCGAGTGTCTCCAAACTAATGTCTCTCCTCACTCTCTCTTTTATACCCAATCATAGTATCAATGGTACATGTAAATAATTAACATACCGACGATGTAGTCTACACAACCATTGTCCTGAAATCACGTCTAACTGCTTCATGAATAAGTGGAGGAAGAGAATCCGGGAGGGCGCTGAGCACCTCGAGTCTCGTCGCCGAGAGCATGCAGAAACCAAGCGGAGGCAGCGGAAGGAGCGTGCGGCAAACCAGACTCCCCACCCACCCTTTCCTCCGACGACTGTCTGTCCCACCTGTGACAGAGACTGTAATTCCTGTATTGGACTGTTCAGTCACCTGAGAACTCAGTTTTAGAGTGGAAGCAAGTCTTCCTCGATTTTGAGGGACTGCCTATGATGATGATGATGAATTACTGTACACAAACCAGGTGATCAGCAGGCATTTATACAAAATCAAGTCTTTGATTCCATGCATAGTATCAATGGTACATACAGATGATGTAGACTAAAGGACCAGCTACCCAATATCCTGAAATCAGGCCTCACTGCCACAATCGACCACTGCCATTTCTTCTCTCGTAGGCAGTCCCTCAAAACGAGGATGACTTGCTTCCACGCCAAAAAAGGATAAGTTCACAGGTGTTTCAATGAAGGACCTAAAATTCCAGGTCCAGAACTACATCCCGAAGGGTGGAAGATGCCTGTGCTTGGATTTATTTTAACGTGTGGTGGCCGTTGCACACCAGCCACCGCACGGGCTTGACCGAGCTCGGTCTTGGTCCCGTTCTCCAAGACGACTGGAGACCTGCTCTGCTGCACGGACCTCATGTGCACACGCATCGTAGTGTGGGCTGGGCCCGTGCTGCCCCTGGCCCCGAACTCGCGCCTCCCCTGGGCCCCGATCACGTCCCTCCACAGTCACTCGCCGCTCCTGCTGTACCTGCCCACGCTCCAATCACCGACCTGGACCTTGATGACGTCGCTCTTCGCTGCCGTTTCAGCTCCCTGAGGATTTTATGCCTCCACGCTGCTCCAGGGGCCTCCACGCTGCTCCCAGGCCGCTGCTCGCCGGTCCTTTTATGGCCCCGACCTTCACGCAGGTCGAGACCTCCACGCTGCCATGAAGTACTGTAAACACACAGGTGATCAGATTGACACATTTGAATGGCTAAGTGGCTCCACATTGTCTAGCAGCCTGTTTTGTGAGTCATCCTGCTTTGATCCAAACTTCAATCAGCAAGCTGCTTCAACTTTTATCCGGCATGCGTCATCTCCAAACTGCACTGAGAGTGAAGCATTTCAGAAATAGGGGCTTTCACTGCCACAATGTGAAGGTTGCACTAAAGAGGAGAGGGAAGTTATGGACAGGATAGTAATAGATTGTGAAGATGTATTAAAAAGATTAGCATTACTGGAAGTTGGTAAATCGCCTGGTCCGGATGGAATGCATCCTAGGTTGCTGCAAGAAGCAACGGTAGAAATAGCCGAGGCATTGGTCACAATCTTTCAATCCTCATTGGTTACAGGAGTAGTGGCAGGGAACTGGAGGGGTGCTAATGTTATACCACTATTCAAGAAAGGGGAGAGAGATAAACCCGGAAACTGCAGGCCCCCTCAGTCTAACACTGGTGGTGGAGGGCTTATCGAAAACCATTACCAGGGACAAAATAAACTTTCATTTGGAATGCCATGGGTTAATCAAGGAGAGCCAGCATAGATTTGTTAAAGGCAAATTGTGACAGACTAACTTGATTAAATTCTTTGAGGTGACCGAGACGGTTGATCAAGGTAGTGTAGTAGATGTTGTATATATGGAACTTCGGAAGGCGTTTGACAACGTGCCACACAGGAGGCTGATTCAGAAGACGGAAGGCAGTGGAATTAAGGGGAAAGTGGAGGTATGGATAAACATTGGTTCAGTGACGGGAAGCAAAGGGTGCTGGGGAAATGAATGTATTTTAGACCGGAAGGTGGCTTGTAATTGGTGTTCCCCAAGGGTCTGTTTTTGGTCCGTTACTCTTCAGCTTTTATAAACGACCTAGACTCGGGTGTCGGGAGCAGCATTATAAAGTTTGCAGATGATACAAAACTTGGCAGAGCAGTAGATGGTGATGAGGCTAGTTATAGACTTCAGGATGACGCAGACAGGACGGTGAAATGGGCAGAAGCTCGGCAGCTGCAGTTCAATGGGAAGAAGTGTGAAGTGATGCACTTTGGGAGGACTAATATGGAAAGACATAAATGGCACGATTTTGAAAGTGTAGATGAGCAGAGAGACCTTGGTGTCTATGTACACAAATCCTTAAAGGTGGCTGGGCAAGTTGATGATGTGGCTAAAAAGCATATGGGTTACTTGGGTTTAGAATATAAAAGCAAAGCGATCATGCTGGAACGTTATAAATCACTGGTTAGGCCTCCGCTGGAGTATTGTGGACAATTCTGGGCACCACACCAGGAAAAGTGTAAAGGCCTTAGAAAGGGTGCTGGGGAGGGCTGCCAGGGATGAAGGATCTCAGTTATGAGGGGAGGTTGGAAAAGTTAGGACGGTTCTCCTTGGAGCAGAGCAGGCCAAGAGGTGACCAAATAGAGGTTTTCAAGCTGAGCGATTGTGATATGGTAAATCGGGAAAAAATTACTCCCTCGAGCGAGTGGGTCAATAACCAGAGGTCACAGAGTCAAAATCATAGGCACAAGATCTAGGGGGAAGATGAGAATTATTTTCTGAGTGTTGTCGGGATCTGGAATACTCTGCCTGAAACGGCGGTGGAAGCTGATTCTATGAATAGTTTTAAAAGGGAGTTGGACAGGTGCCTGAGGATACGGAAGGGTTATGGACACACAGCGGGGTGTGGGACTGAGCACCGCTGCTCTGTCACAGATCCAGCACAGGCACGATGGGCCGAATGGCCTCCGTCTGCGCTGTAAGTTTCTCTGATCTGAAGTCTTTCAGCAAGTGCACACTTCCTGGTTTGTCACACTTGCTGTTTTCACACACTGGCTCAAACTAAATCAACAAAAACCCAAACTGGCGAGGTAAGGTGCAGGTAAATCAGAAATTGGAAAAATATTTTAAAACCAGCCAATGAGAAACTGCTAAGGACTTGTGAAAACAACCGATCTTGAATGTACGATTGGGAATGTACCAATTTAAAGAAAAACATCTTTTTTAACATTAAATCACTTGAAGCTTTTTGAAAACATTCTAATGTTCAAAATAAAACCTTAAACAAAGTAAAGTAATCAAAAAAATATTTCATGACCTAAATGTATTCATTGAATTATAATCTGTATGCTTTAATAACGATTATATTTTCGACTTGAAGACATCTGCATCTCCTTTACTGCCTTGGTTTTGACTTTTTGCCCAAAGCCTTGGCTACGTTAGCTGGACACAGATCCTGCAAACTGAACATCTGTCATTTGTGCAGTTTCTCGGGATTCATCAGTAACTCAAATGCTTCAATGTCTCCCTTCAACTTCCAAAGATAGAACTTGAATTTATATGACCATTTTTCACTTTCTCAGCACCTCCTAAAGTGCCTTACAGCCACTAAACGGCCTTTTGAAGTCTAGTTATAATTGTAATGTGGCCACCAATTTAAGCAGAGCAAGATCCCCCAAACAGTTAAAAGATGAATGACCAGCTAATCTGTTTGTGATGGTGGTTGAGGGATAGATGTTGGCCAGGAGATCGGGAGATCTCCCTTGCTCATCTTTAAATAGTGTCAATGGCCTCGGTCTAACGTCGTGTCTGAAGGACGGCACCTCTGACAGTACAGTGCTCCCTCGGTACCGCACGGAAATATCAGCCGAGATTATGTGCTCTCGGGGTCAATAGAGTGGGGCTTTAGCCCGCAATGTTCTGACTCCGAGGTGAGAATGTTGCCAACGGAGCCAAGGTTGACAAAGCTTCAGATAGCCTGAACCACCTGGACTATTGAGACACTAAGTTGGATGGCCCAGTAAGCAGAGTAGATGGGAGCAGAAAGTTGCAAAGGGACATTGATTGATTAAGCGAGCGGGCAAAACGCTGGCAGATCAGTGTGAGGTCATCCACTTTTTGGACCTCTGAAAGATAGATCAGAGTATTTTCTAAATGCTGGGAACTGTGGAGGAGTGGAGAGATTCGGGGCACCACGTAGAGAAATCACAAAAAACTAGCGGGTAGATACAAGAAAAAGCTGATGGAATGTTGGCTTTTATCTCAGCAGCTGGAATACAAATTGATGGGAGTAGTGCTACGGTTGTATGAAGCTCTGGTTAGACCGAAATGCAGCACTGCATTGAGTTTGGAAAGGATATATTGGGCTTGGTGTAGGTGCAGCGCAGATTCACCAGAATGTTACCGGGTTAAATTGAGGAAAGGTTGTACGGACCAGGCTTGTATTCCCACGAGTTTAGAAGTTTAAGGGGTGATCTAACCAAGATGATTAAAGGATTCAATAGGGTAGAGAGAGAGAGAAACTATTCCCTCTGGTGGGTGTTCAGTATGGAAGAACTCCACAAGACTGACTACTGTGAGCTAAAACTGATGTAACCTTCGTCTCTTTAATACAACTCCAGAGTGCCTGAGCAGCATGGCAGACAACCTTTTATATTCCCTTGCACGAGGTGTGCAGGTGACCCTTGGGCCTCCAACAGTTGTGCCCTCTGGTGGCAAGTCTTATACAGTTACAATGTTTATATACATAAGTGGGGGGGGCCATAACCATAAAATTACAGCCGGGCTGTCCAAGGGTGAAGTCAGGAAGCACTTCTTCACACACAGGGCGATGGTGGTCTGGAACTCTCATTCCCCAAAAAGTCTGGGTCAAACTGAGATTGATAGTTTTTTTTTTAAGGCAAGGATATTGAGGGTTATGGAACCAAGGCGGGTAAATGACGTTGAGATACAGATCAGCCATGATCTAATTGAATGAATGGCCTAATCTTGCTGCTATTGTAGAAATGTCCTTGCTTGTTCGAAACACTTAAAGAAAAGCTGTAAGACAAATCTCAAAACGTTTTATTGAGCTAAAGTTCACTGAGTGCTATCAACAGATACTATGTGTGTGAGAGATGGAAAGAAGGGCTGGGGGTTGGGGGGGAAAGGCCCATTACTACCAAAGTCAAGGAGCAGCACCCACTGCAAATTCCCCCTCCGTCACTGTACACAGGTACCATCCTCCAGCTACTCCATCTTGCAGTGTATCCTCATTTGTAAACACGGTAAGCGGTAAAAATTGAATATACGGGAAAAAGGAATATATAAAATAAATACCACTCTTCTGGTTTTCACTGAATATTGGGCAGAGTTGTGTAATTCCATCCCCCCCAAAGCACCAGTTAAAGTTACATAAGAACATAAAGAAATAGGAACAGGAGTAGGCTATCTGGCCCCTCGAGCCTGCTCCGCCATTTAATGGCAAATCCGATCATAGACTCTGGTCCACTTCCCTGCCGGTTAAGAAACTGTGTCTAGCTCTGTCTTAAATGTATTCAATGTCCCAGCTTCCACAGCTCTCTGAGGCAGTGAATTACAGATTTACAACCCTCCGAGCAGAAATTCCTCCTCATCTCTGTTTTAAATGGGCAGCCCTTATTCTAAGATGATGCCCCCTAGTTCTAGTCTCCCCTATCAGTGGAAAAATCCTCTCTGCATCCACCTTGTCAAACCCCCTCATAATCTTATACGTTTTGATAAGATCACCTCATTCTTCTGAATTGCAATGAGTAGAGGCCCAACCTACTCAACCTTTCCTCAGAAGTCAACCCCCTCATCGCCAGAATCAACCGAGTGAACCTTCTCTGAACTGCCTCCAAAGCAAGTATATCCTTTGGTAAATATTCCAGCCTACCATGTATTGAAAGTGGAATTTGACTGAGTCCGCGATTGCCCCTGAAATGCCGTGCATGGCACAGCCTTGAACTGACTGTGTAACCCCGCAGGAGATCAGCGTCCTTCAGGCTTTGCGACAAACCAAGATTTACAAAGAAAGCCCATCCTTCCCTGAAGTCCTCTTCTGAATCTTGAGACAGGTCGGGCATTTACAACCAGCCACCCAACATCAGAGAAACCGCAAGCCTCGGATCATAGCCTGAGGAGCTAACCTGTTACTGATCTTATCTTATGGCAATTAGATCTGTTGCCTTAGAAGGACATGCTTCCAGCTGAGCAGCAGAGTGGTACATTGGCACTTTATATTGTGTAGTAGAATGCTATTGTGCTTATTAAACGCCATATCCTCCAGAGCTGTAGTAATACCCACCCTCCTGTATGGCTCAGAAACATGGACCATATACAGTAGGCACCTCAAGTCGCTGAAAAATACCACCAATGATGTCTCCGCAAGATCCTGCAAATCCCCTGAAAACACAGACGCACCAACATTGGCATCCTTGACCAGGCCAACATCCCCAGCATTGAAGCACTGACCACACTTGATCAGCTCTGCCGGGCAGGCCACATTGTTCGCATGCCTGACACAAGACTCCCAGGGCGGGTGCTCCACTCGGAATTCCTTCACAGCAAACGAGCCCAGGGTGGGCAGAAGAAATGTTTCAAGGACACCCTCAAAGCCTCCCTGATAAAGTGCAACATCCCCACCAACACCTGAGAGTCCCTGGCCAAAGACCGCCCTAAGTGGAGGAAGTGCATCCGGGAGGGCGCTGAGCACCTTGAGTCTCATCGCCGAGAGCATGCAGAAACCAAGCGCAGGCACCTGAAGGAGCGTGTGGCAAACCTTTCCCTGAGGGACACTGGTTCTCGTATTGGACTGTTCAGTCTCCTACGAACTCACTTTGAGTGGAAGCAAGAATTCCCCGATTCCGAGGGACTGCCTATGATGACGATCCTCCAACTTGCTGCAAAGCCCTACCTGGGAAACCTGCTATGAAAGATGACCTCAAGACCTCCAGTTCTGGCTTCTTGCTACCGGTGAGTGAGATCAAGAGATGATTTACTGAGGAGACTTAATTTTCTTTCGGAGGCCCAGGTTTGGGCAGGGAAGTGGAGTTGAGGCCAAGATCAGATCAGCCATGATCTTATTGAATGGTGGAGCAGGCTCAAGGGGCTGAATGGCCGCCTCCTGGCTCCCATTTCCTATTTCTTGTGTTCACTCATGTTCGTGTTGATGCATGGCTGTGAGAATGGGCTCCCCTTACCCACCCCCCCACTCCAAAGCTTAGATCTGATGCTAAGGACTGAGCATTAATAGTGTTTGACATCTCATCCAGAGATGTGATTTTTTTTTTTGTTGGGGGGAGTTGGGGGGGCGCTTTTGAACAGATTCTTGGAAAATAAAAGAAATGGGGTTTTGCCTTTTTCACTCGAATGAAAATATTACCTTTTGATAAGTGTAATGTATGCACCTGCGAGTATGCTCACAGGTTTGTGGAGCTGTTGCATTGAGTGGCTTAGCCAGTCACGTGATATTCACAAGACTCAATAAAACCCCAGTCAGTTGGATCTAGGTCATCCACGATGAAGTATGCAGTTGTGAGCCTAGTGAATTAACTGGTAATGTGTAGTGTGATAAATCTTTGTTGTTAAACCAACTAGTTCTTAATACAGGTTGGACCTCTCTGGTCCGGCACCCTTGGAACCTGACTGGTGCCGAACCGGAGAATTTTCCGAACCATGGGAGGTCAGTATATGACACTACCGATGCACCCAACATAAGCATATGCCTAGCCTAGGCTTACACCCCACGTACCTGTAGTCTGCTGCTCACCGCTCTCCCGGGCTAACTTTAACATTCTTTCATTTGCATCTGTCCGCTTGTGTTTTGCTCTTTGGGCACTTTTCTTTATAAAAGTGACTACTGCTAATAGCAGAGAACCTGTCTGTTAATGAGGCCCACTGTCTCCAGACATAAAATGGCACGATCGCTGAAACACCTCAGGTTGGACTTTGCCCATCTACAGGCGTCTGAGAAGATGGCCAAAAGTGGCAGTTCCGCAAACTAATGCCGAACCACGGATGTTTCCGGACCAGAGCGGTTCAACCTGTAGCAATGTGTTGCTATAAAATCTTAAGCAAAGAACCCCTGAAGCAAAATCCATTACAGAAAGAGAAACTCCTATCAACCTGTGTAAGGAGAGATGTTTTATTTGTGTAATGAGAACTGCGTGAGGTTCGTGTGAGCATATCAATATGTTTTTATATTGCTTTAGTTTTAATAGAGCCAAAATTATAATCTGGAAAGGATTTGATTATATCCTATTCTTGAAAGAGCCTGTTTTTGCCTGTCATGTTCTCAAAAGCCCTTCTCAAAACTGCTAATAAGGAATGCCTTTGAAGCACTGACTTTTATGCCCGAGTGCATACATCAAAGGAGTATTTGCATCAGAGGAGGAGTTTTTTTTCTGAGGGTTGTGAATCTGTGAAATTCTCTGCCCGAGAGCGGTGGAGGCTGGGTCACTGAATATATTTAAGGTGGAGATCGACAGATGTTTGAATGATAAGGGAGTCCAGGGTTATGGGGAGCGGGTGAGGAAGTGGAGTTAAGACCAGGATCAGATCAGCCATGATCTTATTGAATGGCGGAGCAGGCTCGAGGGGTCAAATGGCCTACTCCTGCTCCTATTTCTTATGTTCTTGCGTTATGGGGGGGGGGGACAAATAAGAAGCAGCACTCTGTGAAAAGAAACTTAATGAAGCCTTGGCGCTCTGCTTGGTAAAGTATATGAAACAAATGGCTAGCTGTACAACATGATGTAATGGGTGCATTTGGTAGGAAGAGAGCTGTAAACCAAAATGGTGCAAGGCAGATGCCATATTTTACTTGGTTAGTTAGAGCAGGAAGCGAAGAAAGGAAAGAAACCCTGGGGTGTGAACAAACTTGCAGAAGCTATCTTCTCAACTTCTCATTAAATCTATGCACAGGAAGCTTTGTCCGCAGGGCTGACGTGTGCTGGTTCCGTATTGTTGGTTAGGGTGTTTAAGATTAAGGTTTTGTCGGTAGTTAATTAAGTGAATTATCAAACATGTTACTGCCTCCGGTTGTACAAATCTGTTTAAAGAGTAAGGAAGGAATTATCCAGCAGTTAGTACCTCTGATGTAAAGGAAAAAAAACCAAAAAGAATATGCTTGAAATGTTATTTGAAAGGGTTTTATTTGCTCCTTCACCAGTATTTTCTTGCTAAATTTAACTTTTTCCTGCTCTTCTCTCTCACTCTGTGCTTTCAAATCTGTTACTCTACTCAATGTATAAGATGCACTGCAGCAACTTGCCAAGGTTTCTTGGGCAGCACCTTCCAAACCCGCGACCTCTACCACATAGAAGGACCAGGGCAGCAGGCGCATGGGAACACCACCACCTCCAAGTCACATGCCATCCTGACTTGGAAATATATCGCCGTTCCTTCATCGTCGCTGGGTCAAAATCCTGGAACTCCCTCCCGAACTGCACTGTGGGAGTACCTTCACCACACAGACTGCAGCAGTTCAAGAAGGCAGCTCACCACCACCTCCTCGGGCATTTGGGGATGGGCAATAAATACTGGCCTTGCCAGCAACGCCCACATCCCGTGAACGATTTAAAAAAAAAATGCAGGGACTATTTTGCCCTAAGAGCGAGTTTCCTCAGACAACAGAGAATCCTAACCATTGACTTGGAGGTGGAGGCAGGGGGGCGGTGGAGAAACAGGGTCGCCCGTAAATGGGTAATTTTGATGTTGCAATGCAGCGGAAGCTGGGACCGATACTATTGGGGGAAGACTTTCGGGCGAAAGAAGATTCAGACCAAAAGGCAGAGTGGGGCTGCTCAAAATAACAGTGGTGCTTTCCCATGGTCACTAACAGGAACATTTGCTCTTGCATGCAGTTACGGAAAGTTTCATTGCAATTTAGTTCGTTCAGTTGTGCATTGAAGTAAGGAAATAACTTGCATTTATATAGAACCTTTCACGACCTCAGGATGTCCCAAAGCGGTTTACAGCTAACGAAATACTTTTTGAAATGTAGTCACTGTTGTAGGAAATGCAGCAGCCAATTTGTGCATTTCAAGCTCCTACAAACAGCAATGTGATAAAGACCAGATAACCTGTTTTTGTTATTTTGATTGAGAGATAAATATTGGCCAGGACACTGGGGATAACTCCCTTGCTCTTCTTCGAAATAGTGCCATGGGATTTTTAACATCCACCTGAGCGCGCAGACAGGGCCTCGGTTTAACGTCTCAGCGGAAAGACGGCAGCCTCCGACGATGCCTAAACGTACAGAGGTATTAAAAGGGTTGATGGTTTCCATGGAACTGTACACCTGCAGGAATTGGTGCTTTCCAAAAGGAGATAGAATAGGTAAATTATTGCCAGAGATAATTCAGAATTTTTTTTTTTTTAATCGTAACTTTGTGTAGCAACAAAATATATTCTGAACGAGTGCATCATTTTCCAATCAATACCCTGTCCCCTCTCTCTAGCTAAAATAAACACTGAAAATGCCGGAAATACTCAGCAGGTCAGGCAGCATCTGTGGACAGAGAAACAGCATTAATATTTCAGGTCAATGACCTCTCTCCAGCTGATGATATTACAGCCCTATATTTTGTACTACATTTTGTAAAACAGCACCTTGTACAAATGACATGCAATGGAATCCAGTCAGGTTCGGGAAAAATAGACAAATGCTACTTTTCCCATATAGAGCAGCTTTAATAAAGACTGCTGCAGACCACCTCCACAATCGGGACACCAAGATGCTGGTGTACCGAGGTAGGGTGTGTACTCAACCCTGGCACAACATATCGTGGCCGGTCGTAAGTTGAGCAACAATTAGGAATATAAAACAACCAATCAAAGCTATAATCATAAAAATAGGTTTGCATGTGTTCAGGTAGTTTATGCTGCCACCTGAAAACAAAGTCTGCTAAAGGTTTTTGGCATGCTCACAGACTGAGACTTATTCCACATTAATGATTGGAACTCCTAAAGCCCGTAGAGAAAATAAAATTATAATTAAACATTTGTTGAGGGCATCTAAAAGAAAAACTTGCATTTATATAGCATCTTTCATGACCAGCGGACGTCACAAAACACTTTACAGCCAATGAAGTACTTTTGGAGTGTAGTGACTTGTAATGTGGGAAACGCGGCAGCCAACCTGCGCACAGCAAGCTCCCACAGACAGCAAAATGATAATGACTGTATCATCTGCTTTTGTTATGTTGATGGAGCGACAAATATTGGCCAGGACACCGGGGATAACTCCCCTGCTCTTCTTCGAAATAGTGCTACGGGATCTTTTATGCCCACTTGAGAGGGCAGATGGGGCCTCGGTTTAACGTCTCCTCCAAAAGACTGCACCTGTAACAGTGTAGCGCTCCCTCAGTACTGCACTGGGAGTGTCAGCCTAGGTTTATGGGCCCCGGTCCCTGGAGTGGGTCTGGAACCCACAACCTTCTGACTCTGAGGCGAGAGTGCTGCCCACTGAGCCACACCTTGCAGTGATAGTAAATTACCCACAAGCTGACTTGTGCACAACATTTAACACGAGGTGTGGGGGGAAACTCCCCTGTTCTTCAAAATAGTGTCATGGGACCATTTGCATCTACCTGCGAGCAGCCGGGGCCTCCACATAGCTCCACATTGCTCTTCAATCAGGAATTCTACCTGTATAAGGGATCTGTCGCCCTGAACCTGGCACTGGTGGTGCCAGCCGTGGCTCAGTGGGCAGCACTCTCGCCTCTGGGTCAGAAGGTTGTGGGTTCAAGTCCCACTCCAGGGACGTGAGCACATCAATCTGGGCTGACACTTCAGTGCAGTGCTGAGGGAGCGCTGCACTGTTGGAGGTGCTGTCTTTTGGATGAGACGTTAAACCGAGGCCCCGTCAGCCCCCCTCAGGTGGACGTAAAAGATCCCGTGGCACTATTTTGAGGAAGAGCAGGGGAGTTATCCCCGGTGTCCTGGCCAATATTTATCGCTCCAACACAACAAAAACAGATTATCTGGTCATTATCACATTGCTATTCGTGGGAGGCAGACAAAAAGCAGGAAACTATAGACCAGTTAGTCTAACATCTGTGGTTGGGAAAATACTGGAGGCCATTATTAAAGAAGCAGTGGCAAGACATTTAGATGAGCAAAATTCGGTCAGGCAGAGTCAGCATGGATTTATGAAGGGGAAGTCATGTTTGACACATTTTCTGGAGTTCTTTGAGGATGTAACGAACAGGGTGGATAAAGGGGAACCAGTGGATGTGGTGTATTTGGATCGAGAATTGGCTGGCTAACAGAAGGCATTTGACAAGGTGCCACATAAAAGGTTACTGCACAAGATAAATGTTCACCTGGGTTGGGGGTAATATATTAGCATGGATAGAGGATTGGCTAACTAACTGAGAACAGAGAATCAGGATAGATGGTTCATTCTCTGGTTGGCAACCATTAACTAGTGGGGTGCCACAGGGATCAGTGCTGGAACCCCAACTATTTACAATCTATATAAACGACTTGGAAGAAGGGACTGAGTGTAATGTAGCCAAATTTGCTGATGATACAAAGATGGGAGGAAAAGCAATGTGTGAGGAAGACACACACAAATCTGCAAAAGGACATAGACTGGCTAAGTGAGTGGGCAAAAATTTGGCAGATGGAGTATAATGTTGGAAAGTGTGAGGTCATGCACTTTGCCAGAAAAAAATCAAAAAGCAAGTTATTATTTAAATGGAGAAAGATCACAAAGTGCCGCAGTACAGCAGGACCTGGGGGTACTTGTGCATGAAACACAAAAGGATAGTATGCAGGTACAGCAAGTGATCAGGAAGGCCAATGGTATCTTGGCCTTTATTGCAAAGGGGATGGAGTATAAAAGCAGGGAAGTCTTGCTACAGCTGTACAAGGTATTGGTGAGGCCACACCTGGAATACTGCGTGCAGTTTTGGTTTCAATATTTACGAAAGGATATACTTGCTTTGGAGGCAGTTCAGAGAAGGTTCACTAGGTTGATTCCGGGGATGAGGGGGTTGACTTATAAGGAAAGGTTGAGTAGGTTGGGTGTCTACTCATTGGAATTCAGAAGAATGAGAGGTGATCTTATCGAAACGTATAAGATTATGAGGGGGCTTGACAAGGTGGATGCAGAGAGGATGTTTCCACTAGAACTAGAGGGCATGATCTTAGAATAAGGGCCCGCACATTTAAAACCGAGATGAGGAGAAGTTTCTTTGAGAGTTGTAAATCTGTGGCATTTGCTGCCTCGGAGAGCTGTGGAAGCTGGGACATTGAATAAGTTTGGCAGAAAGAAACAGTTTCTTGAGCGATAAGGGGATAGGGGTTATGGGGAGCGGGCAGGGAAGTGGAGCTGAGTCCATGATCAGATCAGCCATGATCTTATTGAATGGCGGAGCAGGCTCGAGGGGCCGTATGGCCTACTCCTGTTCCTGTTTCTTATGTTCTTATGGGAGCTTGCTGTGTGCAAGTTGGCTGCCGTGTTTCCCACGTTGCAACAGTGACTACAATCCAAAAGTACTTCATTGGCTGTAAAGCATTGTGTGAAGTTCGGTGGTCGTGAAAGCTGCTATATAATTGCAAGTTTTTCTTTTTAGATGCCCGCAACAAATGTTAGATTAAAATGTTCTTTTCTTTTCGGGCGTTAAGAGTTCCAATCATTAATGCGGAATAAGTCACAGTCTGCAGAAGATAAAGATACGCGGAGTCAGAGGAAATGTATTAGCATGGATCGAGAATTGGCTGGCTAACAGAAAGCAAAGAGTCGGGATAAATGGGTCCTTTTCGGGTTGGAAATCGGTGGTTAGTGGTGTGCCACAGGGATCGGTGCTGGGACCACAACTGTTTACAATATACATAGATGACCTGGAAGAGGGGACCGAGTGTAGTGTAACAAAATTTGCAGATGACACAAAGATTAGTGGGAAAGTGGGTTGTGTAGAGGACACAGAGAGGCTGCAAAGAGATGTAGATAGGTTAAGCGAATGAGCTAAGGTTTGGCAGATGGAATACAATGTCGGAAAATGTGAAGTCATCCACCTTGGGGAAAAAAAACAGTAAAAGGGAATATTATTTGAATGGGGAGAAATTACAACATGCTGCGGTGCAGAGGGACCTGGGGGTCCTTGTGCATTGAATCCCAAAAAGTTAGTTTGCAGGTGCAGCAGGTAATCAGGAAGGCGAATGGAATGTTGGCCTTCATTGTGAAAGGGATGGAGTACAAAAGCAGGGAGGTCCTGCTGCAACTGTACAAGATATTGGTGAGGCCACACCTGGAGTACTGCGTGCAGTTTTGGTCACCTTACTTAAGGAAGGATATACTAGCTTTGGAGGGGGTACAGAGACGATTCACTAGGCTGATTCCAGAAATGAGGGGGTTACCTTATGATGATAGATTGAGTAGACTGGGTCTTTACTCGTTGGAGTTCAGAAGGATGAGGGGTGATCTTATAGAAACATTTAAAATAATGAAAGGGATAGACAAGATGGAGGCAGAGAGGTTGTTTCCACTGGTCGGGGAGACTAGAACTAGGGGGCACGGCCTCAAAATACGGGGGAGCCAATTTAAAACCGAGTTGAGAAGGAATTTCTTCTCCCAGAGGGTTGTGAATCTGTGCAATTCTCTGCCCGAGGAAGCAGTTGAGGCTAGCTCATTGAATGTATTCAAATCACAGATAGATAGATTTTTAACCAATAAGGGAATTAAGGGTTACGGGGAGCGGGTGGGTAAGTGGAGCTGAGTCCACGGCCAGATCAGCCACGATCTTGTTGAGTGGCGGAGCAGGCTTGAGGGGCTAGATGGCCTACTCCTGTTCCTAATTCTTATGTTCTTATGTGAGCATGCCAAAAACCGTTAGCAGACTTTGTTTTCAGGTGGCAGCATAAACTACCTGAACACACGCAAACCTATTTTTATGATTATAGCTTTGGTTGGTTGTTTTATATTCCTAATTGTTGCTCAATTTACGACTGGCCACGATGAGTTGCGCCAGGGTTGAGTACACACCCTACCTCGGTACACCAGCATCTTGGTGTGCTTGGTGCCCTGATTGTGGAGGTAGTCTGTAGCAGTCTTTATTTTAAAGCTGCTTTATGTGGCAATAGTAGCATTTGTCTATTTTTCCCTAACCTGACTGGATTCCATTGCATGTCATTTGTACAAGATACTTGTCATGTATCTCACATTACTGTATGTAACTGTATCTTACCATGCTATACATGACTGTAACTGGATATGACCTGTAACAATAAGCATACCTTACCACCAGGGGTGCACTTGCAGGAGACACTCCATACCTGTCCCACTGTGGTAGAGAAAGGGAGGTCTCAGGCAAGTGCAGCACTGGAGAGCTGGAATTAAAGGTGAAGGTCCTGAGTGACTTTGACTTCAGCATGTGTCTTGTGTAAGTCAGTACATTAGAGTCAGGACTTAACCATACTGTTTTACAAAATGTAGTACAAAATATAGGGCTGTAATATCATCAGCTGGAGAGAGGTCATTGACCTGAAATATTAATGCTGTTTCTCTGTCCACAGATGCTGCCTGACCTGCTGAGTATTTCCAGCATTTTCTGTGTTTATTTTAGCTAGAGAGAGGGGACAGGGTATTGATTGGAAAATGATGCACTCGTTCAGAATATATTTTGTTGCTACACAAAGTTACGATTTAAAAAAAAAAAAATTCTGTATTATCTCTGGCCATGCTTTACCTATTGTATCTCCTTTTGGAAAGCACCAATTCCTGCAGGTGTACATTTCATGGGAACTATCAACCCTTTTAATACCTCTGTGTGTTTAGGCATTGTCGGAGGGTGCCATCTTTCGGCTGAGACGTTAAACCGAGGACCCGTCAGCGTGCTCAGGTGGATGTAAAAGATCCCATGGCACTATTTCAAAGAAGAGCAGGGGAGTTCTTCCTGGTGTCTTGACCAATATTTATCCCTCAACTTTCTTTCCTTCCTTTTCATTCCCACTTTTATTCCCACTTTCTTCCTTATCCACTTTCTTGCAAAATGAAGGGTCCTCTTGATGCTTAAGTGCATTATTTTGTGCAATGTGACAAAAAGCAATTAATTGTGACACACCTCTAATAAGGGGAACTTGGAGGTGGTGGTGTTCCTATACATTTGCTGCCTTTGTCCTTCTAGGTGGGTAGAGGTCGCGGGTTTGGGAGGTGCTGTCAAAGAAGCCTTGGCGAGTTGCTGCAGTGCATCCTATCGATGGTACACACTGCAGCCACGGTGTGCCGGTGGTGGAGGGAGTGAATGTTTAAGGTGGTGGATGGGGTGCCAATCAAGCAGGCTGCTTTGTCCTGGATGGTGTCGAGCTTCTCGAGTGTTGTTGGAGCTGCACTCATTCAGGCAAGTTGAGAGTATTCCATCACACTCCTGACTTGTACCTTGTAGATGGTGGAAAGGCTTTGGGGAGTCACTAATGTCCTTCTAGTCTTACACGACATGCAAGCCATTTACAAACCATTACTATGCAACAAGAAAACACAATTGTGGTTGCATCACCACCACATGGGCGACAATTGCTCAAGGAGCAGGCTTGCCACTATTTGGGGCAATTTGGGATCAGCATTAAATGTGGCATTGTCAGCTTTGGCCGTATTCTCAGAGCAAATAAAACTAAACTCCCATATTGCGTGCAAAGCAACTTTAAAAATTTGGCAACTTTGCCTACAAATGTCACAGAAAAGATTGTTTGAAAGTTTCTGGTTGAACTATGACCAGACTTGTCTGTATGATCAGTTTTGTTTAACTGTAATTTACGCAATTTCTTTTGAACAGGCCATATAAAACTTTTACGTTTCTATCTTAAACCATAAACACTACATAAAGCTCTATGATACTTTCAGTAGCTTTTTTGGGCCTGTTTGAGGAACTGTGGTGACTCATTCTATAGCTCCAAGTTTTATTACTAATACTTTCAGTGATCGGAAAATCTGAACCGAATTGAACTAAAAGCTGCAATTTGGTTCCAGTTACTCTGCACAGCATTGGTTTACTGCTACATGTAAACAGTCGCTATTGGTGTTAACACTGCACAGGGGACTTGCAACGGGACTTTATTGGTGCAAACACTATCATTTATAGGATCCTTGGAGTCTAATTGTAATGAAGAACAGCAAAGTGCGATAATTTATCTTGAGCTGGATTTGGGAATATTAAAAAGAAATTGAGGTTTTTAAAAAAATGCTAATTATTAAAATACTAAACATAGTTTAAATCTCCAAACTGCAAATTATTAAAGGCACTGAAGAAATGAAATATCTCTGCAAATCTTGTTAATCATGTGTTGTATCAAATGTAGAAATGGTCGGTGTTGTGGCATGGAATCTACATGTAACCCTTCATGTTTTAAAGTGTTGCCTGGGTTCTGGGGCTTTAGAATGGCTGCCGATGATGCTCAGGACCAGCAGGTGGGAATAACCAAGTGAGACCCGCTTTGGGCACAATCGGTTAAGACGCTGCTTGTCTCCTCCGAGGCGAGATCTTTCACGGTGAAGCCTGGGGCAGGGGGTGTGGAAAGAACATACCCGACTCGCTCCAGTCTCATTGGCTACTTGTTACTTGTGTTTGCATTTTCTAATTACAATGTGAGCGGGTTGCTTAACCCTGTGTTGGCCCACACCATGACTTTTTGGTCTTTCTTTTCTTTCCTTCTTTCCTTCTTTCTTTCCTTCTCTCTTTCTCTCCTTTTCTTTCTCTCTACTTCTTTCTTTCTCTCTCCTTCTTTCTTTCTCTCTCTCTCTCTCTCCTTCTTTCTTTCTCTCTCTCTCTCTCTCTCCTTTCTTTCTCTCTCTCTCTCCTTCTTTCTTTCTCTCTCTCTCCTTTCTCTCTCTCTCTCTCCTTCTTTCTTTCTCTCTCTCTCCTTCTTTCTTTCTCTCTCTCTCCTTCTTTCTTTCTCTCTCTCTCCTTCTTTCTCTCTCTCTCTCTCTCTCTCTCTCTCCTTCTTTCTCTCTCTCTCTCTCTCTCCTTTCTCTCTCTCTCTCTCTCTCTCTCCTTCTTTCTCTCTCCTTCTTTCTTTCTCTCTCTCTCTCTCTCTCTCTCTCCTTCTTTCTCTCTCTCTCTCTCTCTCTCCTTCTTTCTCTCTCTCTCTCTCTCTCTCTCTCTCTCTCCTTCTTTCTCTCTCTCTCTCTCTCTCTCTCTCCTTCTTTCTCTCTCTCTCTCTCTCTCTCTCTCCTTCTTTCTCTCTCTCTCTCTCTCTCTCTCTCCTTCTTTCTCTCTCTTTCTTTCTTTTCTCTCTCTCTCTCCTTCTTTCTCTCAAAAGGACAAAGACTTTTAAAAAAAAAAAAAAACAAGCCTGAAGACTCTGAGTCTCAATGCGAGGAGCATTCGTAATAAAGTTGATGAATTGACTGCGCAGATAGCTGTTAACGGATATGATGCAATTGGGATTACGGAGACATAGCACCAAGGTAACCTTGGCTGGGAACTCCACATCCAGGGGTATTCAATATTCAGGAAGGAAAAGGAGGTAGGGTAGCATTACAGCTTAAAGAGGAGATTAATGCATTAGTAAGGAAGGACATTAGCTTGGATGATGTGGAATCTATATGGGTAGAGCTGCGAAACACCAAAGAGCAGAAAACATTAGTGGGAGACTCAGAGCCTTCAGGCTTGTTTTTTTTAAACACTCTTTGTCCTTTTGAGAGAGAGAAAGACCACCAAACAGTACTAGGGAGGTTGGGGATGGCATCAAACTGGAAATTAGGGACATGTGCAATAAGGGTACAGCAGTTATCATGGGTGACTTTAATCTACATATTGATTGGGCTAACCAAACTGGTAGCGATACTGGTTTTCCTGGAGTGTATAAGGGATGGTTTTCGAGACCAATATGTCGAGGAACCAACGAGAGAGCAGGCCACCCTAGACTGGGTGATGTGTAACGAGAGAGGATTAATTAGCAATCTGGTCGTGCGAGGCCCCTTGGAGAAGAGTGACCATAATATGGTAGAATTCTTCATTAAGATGGAGAGTGACACAGTTCATTCAGAGATTAGGATCCTGAACTTAAGGAAAGGAAACTTCGATGGTATGAGACGTGAATTGGCTAGGATAGACTGGAGAATGATACTTAAAGGGTTGATGGTGGATAGGCAATGGCAGACATTTAAATATCACATGGATGAACGATAACTGACTGCAAAAGCTTCTATAGATATGTGAAGAGAAAAAGATTAGTGAAGACAAATGTAGGTCCCTTGCAGTCAGATTCAGGTGAATTTATAATGGGGAACAAAGAAATGGCAGACCTTTTGAACAAATACTTTTGGTTCTGTCTTCACGAAGGAAGACACAAATAACCTTCCGGGAATACTAGGGGACCGAGGGTCTAGTGCGAAGGAGGAACTGAAGGAAATCCTTATTAGGCGGGAAATTGATGGGATTGAAGGCCGATAAATCCCCAGGGCCTGATAATCTGCATCCCAGAGTACTTAAGGAAGAAGCTCTAGAAATAGTGGATGCATTGGTGCTCATTTTCCAACAGTCTATCGACTCTGCATCAATTCCTATGGACTGGAGGGTAGCTAATGTAACACCATTTTTTAAGAAAGGAGGGAGAGAGAAAATGGGTACTTATAGACTGGTTAGCCTGACATCAGTAGTGGAGAAAGTGTTGGAATCAATTATTAAAGATGAAATAACAGCGCATTTGGAAAGCAGTGACAGGATCGGTCCAAGTCAGCATGGATTTATGAAAGAGAAATCATGCTTGACAAATCATCTAGATTTTTTTGAGGATGTTAAGAGTAGAGTGGATAAGGGAGAACCAATGGATGTGGTGTATTTGGACTTTCAAATGGCTTTTGACAAGGTCCCACACATGAGATTGGTGTGCAAAATTAAAGTACATGGTATTGGGGGTAATGTACTGACATGGATAGAGAACTGGTTGGCAGACAGGAAGCAGAGAGTCGGGATAAACGGGTCCTTTTCAGAATGGCAGACAGTGACTAGTGGGATGCCGCAGGGCTCCGTGCTGGGACCCCGGCTATTTACAATATACATTCATGATTTAGATGAAGGAATTGAGTGTAATATCTCCAAGTTTGCAGATGACACTAAGCTGGGTGGCGGTGTGAGCTGTGAGGAGAACGCTAAGAGGCTGCAGGGTGACTTGGACAGGTTAGGTGAGTGGGCAAATGCATGGCAGATGCAGTATAATGTGGATAAATGTGAGGTTATCCACTTTGGTGGCGAAAACACGAAGGCAGAATATTATCTGAATGGCAGCAGATTAGGAAAAGGGGAGGTGCAATGAAACCTAGGTGTCATGGTACATCAGTCATTTGAAAGTTGGCATGCAGGTACAACAGGTGGTGAAGAAGGCAAATGGTGTGTTGGCCTTCATAGCTAGGGGATTTGAGTATAGGAGCAGAGAGATCTTACTGCAGTTGTACAGGGCCTTAGTGAGGCCTCATCTGGGATATTGTTTTCACTTTTGGTCTCCTAATCTGAGGAAGGACATTCTTGCTATTGCAGGAGTGCAGTGAAGGTTCACCAGACTGATTCCCGGGATGGCAGGACTGACATATGAGGAGAGACTGGATCGACTGGGCCTGTATTCACTGGAGTTTAGAAGAATGAGAGGGGATCTCATAGAAACATATAACCTTCTGACGGGACTGGACAGGTTAGATACAGGAAGAATGTTCCCGATATTGGGGAAGTCCAGAACCAGGGGACACAGTCTAAGGATAAGGGGTAAGCCATTTAGGACCGAGATGAGGAGAAACTTCTTCAGTTAGCGAATTGTTAACCTGTGGAATTCCCTCCCGCAGAGAGTTGTTGATGCCAGTTCATTGAATATATTCAAGAGGGAGTTAGATATGGCCCTTAAGGCTAAAGGGATCAAGGGGTATGGAGAGAAAGCAGGAAAGGGGTACAGACATGATCTTATTGAATGGTGGTGCAGGCTCGAAGGGCCGAATGGCCTACTCCTGCACCTATTTTCTATGTTACTAACAATTGTACATCCGTGTGGCGTAAGAATAAAAAAGAGAAGGTGGCTCAACCGTGGCTAACAAAGGAAATTAAGGAATGTGTTAAATCCAAGGAAGAGGTATATAAATTGGGCAGAAAAAGCAGCAAACCTGAGGACTGGGAGAAATTTAGAATTCAGCAGAGGAGGACTAAGGGTTTAATTAGGAGGGGGAAAATAGAGTAAGCTTGCAGGGAACATAAAAACTGACTGCAAAAGCTTCTATAGATATGTGAAGAGAAAAAGATTAGTGAAGACCTATGTAGGTCACTTGCAGTCAGAATCAGGGGAATTTATAATGGGGAACAAGGAAATGGCAATGGAACAAATACTTTGGTTCTGTCTTCACTAAGGAAGACACAAATAACCTTCCGGAAATACGAGGGGACCGAGGGTCTAGCGAGGAGGAGGAACTGAAGGAAATCCTTATTAATCAGGAAATGGTGTTGGGGAAATTGAAGGGACTGAAGGCCGATAAATCCCCAGGGCCTGATCGTCTGCATCCCAGAGTACTTAAGAAAGTGACCCTAGAAATAGTAGATGCATTGGTGGTCATTTTCCAACATTCAGTGGAATCTGGTTTAGTTCCTATGGATTGGAGGGTAGCTAATGTAACCCCACTTTTTTTTTAAAAAAGGAGGGAGAGAGAAAACAGGGAATTCTAGACCAGTTAGCCTGACATCGGTGGTGGGGAAAATGCTGGAATCAATTATTAAAGATGTAATAGCAGTGCATTTGGAAAGCAGTGACAGGATTGGTCCAAATCAGCATGGATTTATGAAAGGGAAATCATGCTTGACAAATCCTATAGTTTTTTGAGAATGTAATGAGTAGAGTGGATAAGGGAGAACCAGTGGATGTGGTGTATTTGGACTTTCAAAAGACTCTTGACAAGGTCCCACATAAGAGATTAGTGTGCAAAATTAAGGCGCATGGTATTGAGGATAATGTATTGACTTGGATAGAGAACTAGTTGGCAGACAGGAAGCAAAGAGTGGGAACAAACGGGTCCTTTTCAGAATGGCAGGCAGCGACTAGTGGGGTGCCGCAGGTTTCAGTACTGGGACCCCAGCTATTTACAATATACACCAATGATTTAGATGAAGGAATTGAATGTAATATCTCCAAGTTTGCAGATGACACTAAGTTGGGTGGCAGTGCGAGCTGTGAGGAGGATGCTAGGAGGCTGCAGGGGTACTTGGACAGGTTAGGTGAATGGACAGATGCAGTATAATGTGGATAAGTGTGAGGTTATCCACTTTGGTGGCAAAAACAGGAAGGCAGATTATTATCTGAATGGTGGCAGATTAGTAAAAGGGGAGGTGCAATGAGACCTGGGTGTCATGGTACATCAGTCATTGAAGGTAGGCATGCAGGTACAGCAGGCAGTAAAGAAAGCAAATGGCATTCTGGCCTTCATAGCGAAAAGATTTGAGTATAGGAGCAGGGAGGTCTTACTGCAGTTGTACAGGGCCTTGGTGAGACCACACCTTGAGTATTGTGTGCAGTTTTGGTCTCCTAATCTGAGGAAGGACATTCTTGCTATTGAGGGAGTGCAGCGAAGGTTTACCAAACTGATTCCTGGGATGGCAGGACTGACATATGAAGAAAGACTGGATTGACTAGGCTTATATTCACTGGAATTTAGAAGAATGAGAGGGGATCTCATAGAAACATATAAAATTCTGACGGGATTGGACAGGTTAGATGCAGGAAGAATGTTCCCGATGTTGGGGAAGTCCAGAACCAAGGGTCACAGTCTAAGGATAAGGGGTAAGCCATTTAGGACCGAGATGAGGAGAAACTTCTTCACTGAGAATTGTGAACCTGTGGAATTCTCTTCCACAGAAAGTTGTTGAGGCCAATTCGTTAGATATATTCAAAAGGGAGTTAGATGTGGCCCTTACGGCTAAAGGGATCAAGGGGTATGGAGAGAAAGCAGGAATGGGGTACTGAAGTTGAATGATCGGCCATGATCTTATTGAATGGTAGTGCAAACTCAAAGGGCTGAATGGCCTTCTCCTGCACCTATTTTCTCGTGTCTCTGTCTCTGTCTCTCTCTCTCTCTTTTTGTCTGTCTCTCTCTCTCTCTCTCTCTTTGTCTCTCTCTCTCTCTCTCTTTGTCTTTGTCTCTCTCTCTCTCTTTGTCTCTCTCTCTCTCTCTTTGTCTCTCTCTCTCTCTCTTTGTCTCTCTCTCTCTCTCTTTGTCTCTCTCTCTCTCTTTGTCTCTCTCTCTCTCTTTGTCTTTCTCTCTCTCTTTGTCTCTCTCTCTCTCTCTTTGTCTCTCTCTCTCTCTCTCTTTGTCTCTCTGTTTGTCTCTCTCTGTGTCTTCCTCTGTCTTTCTTGCTTTCTTTTCCTACCCTTCTTTCTCATCGAAGGAAAAGATCAAAATGAGATATCAATTTCCTAAAATTCTCTGAAAACAGACTATCTATGTAAACAGTAATACAAAAGCAAAATACTGCGGATGCTGGAATCTGAAATAAAAACAGAGAATGCTAGAAATCTTGACGGGTCAGGCAGCATCTGTGGAGAGAGAAACAGTGTTAGCGTTTCGGGTCGACGACCCTTCGTCAGAACTGTCGAATGTTTGAAGAGAGAACATTCTTAAGCACTGAAAGGGGGAGGGGAAGAAAGAACAAAAGGGAAGGTCTGTGATAGGGTGGAAGGCAGGAGAGATTAGAGAGACAAAAGGGATGATGGGCCGAATTGAAATGGTAATGATAGAGGTTAGAAAATGGTTAATCTGGATAGGGTGTGAATGGCGTAGTAATGACCAGCTGCCATTATAGACACAGAGGGGGAAAAAAATAAGATGCGGGGGAAGGAAAAGAGAGCCAAAGATGACCAGAGGTTATGCTCCGAAATTGTTGAACTCGATGTTGAATCCAGACGGCTGTAAAGTGCCTAAACAAAAGATGAGGTGTGTTCCTCGAGCTTGCGTTGAGCTTCATTGGAACACTGGAGGAGTCCGGGGATGCGATATCAGAGTGGGAGTGGAGCGGAGAATTCAAGTGACAGGCGACCGGAAGCTCGGGGTCATATTTGCGGTCACCTAATCTGCGTTTGATCTCCACAATGTAATGAAGACCACATAGTCAGCAACGAATACACTATACTAAATTGAAAGTATCAGTAAATCGCTGTTTCACCTGGAAGGAGTATTTGAAGCCCTGGATTGTGTATATTAACAGTTTGTAATTGTTTACCTCCGAATCACTTCCCTTAATTAATAATTCCTTTGTCTACTGTTATTTTTAGCAAATGGACTCTCTGCCCCTGATTATTACCCTAAAATTAAAATGCCATTTTATTACCTACACGTTTTCCTTCCACAAGCAATTTACATATCCAAAGACAAGTTGTCCTTTCTCCTCATCACACTTCAAAGTCATCCTGTTTATATCTTGGAAAACCTGTTGCTTTAAGATGCAAAGAAGTTTGACTGTTGACCCCTAACTCCCTAAGATGGCCAACATGTATCTCTCCAGGATGTACAACAGATTACACTGTCTCCCATCCCACTTTCTGTAAGGAATCGATTCCATTCTCCAAGTTTTTCTGTCTCGGCTGCATCCATTCTGACGATGCCAGCTGCCACACAAGTGCTTCCGATATCTCTCTCATCCTCAGCCGAGGATTCCCCTCCGTGGTTGACAGTACCTTCGACCGTGTCCCATTTCCTGCACTTTTGCTCTCACCCTTTCCCCTCCCTCCCGGAATCACAATAACGATCCCTTTGTCCTCACCTACCACCCCACCAGTCTCCACATTCAACAGATCATCTTCAGCCAATTTCGCCATTCCCCAGCATGATGTCACCACCAAACACATCTCCCCCCTCCCCTCCCCTTTCAGCATTCCAAATGGACTGTTCACTCCGCGACATCCTGGCCCACTCTTCCATCAAATCCTCCCCTTCCATCTACTGCCCCCCCCCCCCCCCCCCACCATCAATCTGGGCCCCAAGCACTTCTTCCAGGTGAAGCAGTGATTTACTTGAACTACTTTCAATTTAGTAAACTGTATTCACTGTATATTGGGGAGACCAAATGCAGATTGGATGACCGCTTTGCGGAACACCTCCGTTCAGTCCAAAGCGTAGCCCTGAGCTTCCAATTGCTTGCCATTTTAATTCTCCACCCATTCCCTAGCTGACCCCTGCCCTTGGCCGCCTACACTGTTCCAATGAAGCTCGAGGAACAGCAACGCCTCCTTTGGTGACATTTCAGATCATACTGAGGTGAATGATCAGCCATGATCTTATTGAATGGTGATGCAGGCTCGAAGGGCCGAATGGCCTACTCCTGCATCTATTTTCTATGTTTCTGTAACCTCTGCTCCCAGCAGGTGCTGGTACTGGTTGTGCTGTTGCCATTTTCACCTCCTCTAGACCCATCTTTTATCTCTACTTGTCCCATTACCATCATCTTTTACCTTGTCCCATCATCCCATTTAACTCACTTCTGGCTTCCACCCTATCACAGACCTTCCCTTTTTAGTCATGCCCTCTCCCCATTTCCCTCCCTCTTGTTTTTGCTTAAAACCTGTTGCATCTCCAATTTTTTCCAGGTCTGACAAAGAGTCACAGACCTGAAACGTTAGCCCTGTTTCTCTCTCCACAGATGCTGCCTGACCTGCTGAGCATCTCCAGCACTCTGTTTATACTAAGATACAAGCAGGGCCATTGAGTTTCTGACTCAATGTGACTACACACCTCTCTCCAGATAAAGGATATTACTGGCAAGCCACTCTCCTTGGCCCATCAACCCCTAGGCCTTTGAATTGACACGAGGTTTTGTATTGAAGCATGAATTGCCTGCTTGACCTTAATACCAAATTGTCTTTTGCTTGTTAGAAATGTCCCGAGAACATAAGAAAGCGAATAGCAAATATATCTGAGTATGACGATGTCTTCTTGGAAACAATACCTGTCCTGCAATGGAATAAACATGCTACAGAACAGGAGTACAAAAGAATGAAAAGATATAATGGAGCTCATGGTTGGGGTGTGATCAATTATGAAGGTAAATATTATCTTTTTGTTTGAGTAATTATATATCAAACAGTAACATTGCAAATGTCAGCAGTAGTACATATTAGAGTTCTATTCCCTAGAATTTAGAAGGGTAACGAATGATTTGATTGATGTTTTCAGGATATTAAGAGGAACAGATTGGGTAGATAGAGAGAAACTATTCCCGCTGGTTGGGGAGTCTAGGACTCTGGGCATAGTCTAAATATTAGAGCCAGACCTTTCAGGAGTGAAAGTAGGAATCACTTCTACACATACACAGGGTGGTAGACGTTTGTAACTCTCCCGCAATTTCCGTTAAATTAATTGTTAATTTTAAATCTGAGAGGTTTTTGTTAACCAATCAAAGGTATTAAGGGATATGGGTCAATATGGAGTTAGATCGCAGATCAGCCATGATCTCTTTGAATAGCGGAACAGGCTCGAGGGGCTGAATGGCCTACTCCTGTTCTTATGTTGCAAATTAATTAATGGAAATAAATCAACCTCTCACGAACACACAGCTTGATGTATGTAACCTGTCTTGTGACCATTTTGCAGTTCTCCCGTTTTCTCTCAATGCTGAGAAAATAGCCTTTATAAAACAATGCAGGCAGTATTCTCTCACTAGCATTCATTGATTTACCACAACATGATGAGCACTTGTGGTGTAAACTATTTTCTATTCTCAACAATGCTCACAGTAAAATGACTCGTTATTTGCTTTCAAAGAACCTGATGGTGGATCTGTGTATAAAGGTTGACCAATATTGCTCATGGATTTAAACAGGCAGACATAGAGTGACAGGACTAGAGGGTGCAAGGTGTAGTTATAATCTGCGGTTAACTGTGCAGTTAAATCCTAAAGTTATGTTGTCAGGGTAATAGAGCTCCACGTAGTGGACTGCTGTGGTAATGCAACTACTGATGTAAATAATTAAAAGGGGCATGTGGCAAATTCACATGAGGATTGTTTCTGTTAAGGAGCCGTGTTGTGTTTGTGTCTGTGTGTGTGTGTGTGTGTGAGTGTGTCTGTTAGTGTGTGTCTGTGTTGTGTGTATGTGTGTGATGCAGTAAGAAACTATCACAGTCAGGGTTGGATTATTTTATGGCAATTATTTAATTACCAGCTTTTGGCTTGGGCACTGTGATACTTAGTCACTCCAGGGCAAATGGCAGAGTCTGAAAGTGTCATAAGATAAGAATTAAGAGCAGGAGTAGGCCATAAATTCAACCAGTATATATTTATATTGTCACCACACCTTTAAAGTTTTCATTGAAGTAACAAAAGAATTGGAGCAATGAAGTCCTCTCCTTACATTTTAGTTTCGTATTTGAATCCAATCTTTGTAAACCAAAGATACTGTGTTTTTAAGACACAATTGTAGTTTTTTTGCTATATTATACAGTCGTAGGTTAACCACAATCATATGTTGCAGACCTGAAGGATGCCCTGAGCTATCTTAACACCTCTGCAAACACTTTCATGTTTGATGACTGGGAGAAAAGACCAAATAAGACTTCTGTCTGCATCCGCTGTGCAGTGGTTGGAAATGGTGGAATACTGAATGGTTCTCGGAAGGGAGAGGAAATCGATAAACATGACTATGTATTCAGGTATGCTTCTATTTGCATCTCACTTGGTCAAATGAGGATTGAGTGCCTGCGTGCCAAGATGAAAGGAACCGGTTAGTGAAATAGGTCCAAACACTGTCCATTTATCTCTTGGCTCCAGGTTGCAAGTCCAACCCAGGCCAACAGAATGAAAGTCGTCTCCTCTTTGCTGAATTTAAGGGTTTTGAATCTGGACATGGGGAGTCCAGTTCCTACTTGGCAAAACTGTCCAAAATTTGACCAGATGCCGACTGAATGGTCAGTCTCCAAGGCCGGTTGGTGTGGAGAATGAATTTGTTATTGTGGTGCAGTTAGAATATGAATATTTTTCAATCTTCAGATTTAGTTGTGATCACTTGTACTCTGCCAACCAATCTAGTTTGGAATGTTTTTGAAATGAATACTTCTGGTGGATATTGTGCAATTTCTACTTGGGCAACACCGTTTACAATCTTTATTGCCTGACTACAGTGATTCGCACATTCGGATGAATCACTAGTCAGACAATAAAGATTGTAAACGGTGTTGCCCAAGTAGAAATTGCACAATATCCACCAGAAGTATTCATTTCAAAAACATTCCAAACTAGATTGGTTGGCAGAGTACAAAACCATTGCTGCCAACGCAGAGCTTACAACACTATCCCAACCCTACGGGAAATAAAATAAATGACACTCCAAGTCAATATGTATGAAGTATGTGTATTTATGTATTCATTTTATGAAGGACCATGACCTATGAGACGGGGTTGAAGTTTGAAGAGTGAAAGGGAAGGTCAGCTATGCAGATGTAGCGATGAAGTGATGGCAGACTCTTAAAAGCCTGTAGATTGTAAAAGAAAGGAAATGATTCGGGAGGCCAGGAGAAAATCTAGGGAGTTAAAATGGTGTTTTTTTTCCTATCACCTCTCAGCATTCCAAAGGTACCCTGGTCCATTCCGCAGTCACCCCCAGCACCCCCTCCCCTTCCCACGGCACCTTCCCGTGCAAGCGCAGGAGATGTAACAACTGCCCCTTTACCTCCTCCATTCCCACTGCCCAGGGCCCCAAACACTCCTTCCAGGAGAAACAGCGATTTACTTGTACTTCCAATTTAGTATACTGTGTTCGCTGCTCACGATGTAGTCTCCTCCTACATTGGGGCGACCAAACACAGATTGGGTGACCGCTTTGCGGAACACCTCCGTTCAGTCCGTAAGCATGACCCCGAGCTACCTGTCACCTGTCACTTTAATTCTCCGCTCCCACTCCGACATCTCTGTCCGCTGCCTCCTACGCTGTTCAAATGAAGTTCAACGCAAGCTCGAGGAACAGCACCTCATCTTTCGTTTAGACACTTTATATCCTTCTGGACGCAACATCGAGTTCAACAATTTCACACCATAACCTCTGCCCACATTTTGTTTCCTTTCCTCGCCCTTTTATTTTTACAAAAACTCCCCATCTCTTTTTTTAAATTTTTATTTTGTTTCTCTTTCCCATAGCAACTGGTAATTATTCCGCCATTCACACCTTCTCTAGACTCATCTTTTGTTTCCTAACGTGCATTATCATCTCAATTTGGCTCATCATCCCCTTTGTCTCTCAAATCTCTCCTGCCTTCCACCCTATCACAGACCTTCCCTTTTGTTCTTTCCTCCCCTCCTCCTTCCAAGGCCCCAGCACTTCCTTAACAATCTGTTACATTTTGAACTATCGCCAGTTCTGACAAAGGGTCATCGACCTGAAACGTTAACTCTGTTTCTCTCCCCACAGATGCTGCCTGACCTGCTGAGATTTCCAGCATTTTCTGTTTTTATTTCAGATTCCAGCATCCGTAGTATTTTGCTTTTTGTATTGGTGTTGTTAGATCTCTTAATTCCCAATGAAATACGAACTCCGGTTGTAGTTTTAATGTAACTTTATTCTGGCAGCAGCAACAAGCTTCTGGCTTTAAGCCAGGCCTTTGTCCTTCTGAGACCACATGGCCAAAACGGCTGTACTTATACCTGGTTCAATTTACAGAAAAGAACTCGCCGCCTTTGACCTTTATTGGCTCAATTGATAGTCTGTTAACCTTTTAATTGGCTCGCTACCAAAGATCCTAAAATGTCAAGTTGATTGATGACTTAATGCAATGTGGTCTGTGTTTTTTCAAAACTGCAGCCAGGCTGCAGTGCTTGAATTCTCTATCAATCCCCCCTTTGATTCTTTCACAAACTGAATCATAAAACATCAGGTATCACTGGTTAAACATTCTACAAAATAATTTCATACATGTTAATATAGCTTCCACACAAATTTACACTAACCCGAGTTCCATCGTGGCCACAATGGAAGTCTGGTTTTAGTAGGTTAATTAACCTTATTCCAATTTAATCCAAATCAATATCTTAATTCAACCAGTAAACAACCTTTCCTTAAGCATAACATACCCCTATGCCATGTACAGACGGTCTGCTGGGACCTGCAAGGTGTCTCACCTGCGGGACAGCAGCTACAGCCGCCTGGTCGCAACAACATTTAATCAACATAAACAAACAATATAAAAGTAAAATAATTACAACAAATAGAATTAAACCTTCCACCAATGAAGTTCCTATTGAACCGAGCCATTCAGTGGCTCCACTCCACAAAGTGAATGCTGGGGGTTGCTTCAGTTTTTCTACCTCCTTTTGGATATGCTCCGCTAAGTGGGTAATTTCTTCGGAGCTATCTGGGATATGTGTGCAACACTCAGTTCCGAGTAGGGCGCAAGTACCTCCCTTTTCAGCCAGGATGTAATCAAGGGCCAGTCTATTCTGCAGGGCTACTCTGCGGATTGCTACCATTTCTGTATTGATTTTAATTAGGGCCTCTGAGGTATCATTGGCTACCTGTTCCACAACGGAAGCCATGTTAATGGATTCCCTTGCCAGTCTGGCGGTCCCATACCTGGGGATCAGAATGGCAAAGAACCTCTCTGTTTCTGTGATAGCTCTCTTAGGACGATGTAAATGTTCCGATAGTGACTTTATATGATACATATAAGGTACAATGTAGGCTAAATAGCAGGATCCCGTCCAATTCTGGGGCAGCCAAGGGTAGGCCTTGTGGCCACACACCCAATAGGTGCCATTATAGGCAATGAAGGTTAACTGTTTCTTTGTCAGCAACACTCCGGAGCCTGGCCAGGCTTTTCCATCTGTTTTCTTCAGAATCCCCGTTACGTTAAAAATTCCCACATCGGCCCAGTTTGGACGGTTCCATGTCTTGATTATATTATAATTCTGGGAGCAATTACTATACCCCATATTTTGGCCTCCTTTGATGTTTCTAATCAGACAGACCGATTCCCCAGGTCTTCCTATTCCCGTTGTATTAGTGATAACAAAAAATGGGGGCCGTTTGGAATTATTATAGCATGGTTGGTATCCCCCTTCAAAGGTAGTCAGATTGTAACCTGCTGACTTCCATTTACGTGCCCAGTTTTCCGTATCCTGAAACGCATTGCCTGTTTTATTTTGATTAATTATCCACTCAGCCATTTCCGAGATATTCAAGGGAACTGGCCTCAAGGGAATCTCTCCCTTTGAGTGAATAGGAATATGCGCACACACCCAACAACTAGAAATGTTACCTTGTTTGGCATAAATGTATGACATATATAAAAAGGTATTTACATGTCATTCCCTTGCTACCCTACTATTTCCCTTTGGTGCAGAGGGTCGGCTAGTAAGAAGTAGGCCTATGCCTACAATACCTACAATCAGTAATACAGTAAATTTATACATTTTGGCAAAAAGTAATGGTCCTTATTAGATTTCAGCTTCAGTTACGGGTGCTCGTTTAACGTGTGGAGCATGGATCCAGGCTTTCTTTCCTTGGACTTTTAACAGCTGCCTGGGTGGTCAATAACACTTGATAAGGTCTCTCCCACTTGGCACCCAAAGGTTCTTTCTGCAACTTTTTCACATACACCCAGACTCCCGGGATGATGTCGTGTCCTCCTTCGGGTGGATTACCCCAAGCTGCTGATACCTGTCGGGAAACAGAACTAATAGCATTGGTTAGGTTCTGACAGTATGATAACAAAGTGTCACTCATGAAGTGAACATCAGCTTTCCTTAAATCGATAATTCCTGGCAGCGACATGGGTTTTCCTGTTATAATTTCAAATGGGCTTAGACCTGTAGTTCTGTTCGGGGTTGCCCTAATGCAACATAGCACTATTGGTAGTGCCTGGGGCCATGGTGTTCCTTCTTGGTGATATTTGGCAAGCTGTTGTTTCAGAGTTCGATTCAGTCGCTCTACTTGTCCTGATGATTGTGGATGATAAGGACAGTGTAAATCCCACGTAATGTTCAGTAACCTACAGACTTCTTGTGAAGTGTGTTCCCTGATCTGAGTCAATGCTACTCGGGACTCCCCATCGGGGAATGTAATCCTTACACAAGACCTTTGCAGTGTGATTGGCTGTGGCTCTTTTAGTTGGGACAGCTTCTACCCATCTAGAGAATCTGTCGACCATGACAAGAATGTTCGTGTATCCTTGGCATGAAGGAAGAGATATATAATCAACCTGCAGATGCTGGAATGGTCCGACAGGGGCAGGGGGCCTCAGTTGGGGCATTACCGTGATGGGTCCAGAATTATTTTTCTGGCAGACCACACAACGGTCTGCTACCAGCTGGGCATGTTTTTTAAATCCCCGACCCCACCAGCTTTTCTGGAACCATGCCGTCATCTGTTGTGAGGCCAAGTGTCCCCACGAGTGGATCTGTTGGGCTAAAAAAGGCATAAGCGCTTGTGGCGCGACTGGCTTGTCGGTAACTCTTTGTCTCCAGACACCATCTTCACATAGCTTAATTCCTACCTCAATCCATGTCCATTTTTCCTCTCTGGAGCACACGCCTTGCATTGTTTGAAGGTCTCGTGTCAGAGTCCTGAGTGCTTTCAATCTACACATCTGTGGTGGTTCTTCTGGGGGAACGCCCTGTGAGGCGGCATCTTTAGCTGCCTGGTCGGCTAGGGCATTTC
Source organism: Pristiophorus japonicus (assembly GCF_044704955.1). Classification (NCBI taxonomy): domain Eukaryota; kingdom Metazoa; phylum Chordata; class Chondrichthyes; family Pristiophoridae; genus Pristiophorus; species Pristiophorus japonicus. Next base: position 125,727,240 of record NC_091992.1, on the reverse strand, counting down.
CCTGTGCTTCCATGGTATTTTCCTTGGTATGGGCCTTACACTTCAGGATGGACACTTCCTGAGGTAATTGTATGGCCTCCAGTAAGTCTCGGACTTCTTTTCCATTTCGGATAGGTGTACCAGCAGCAGTGAGGAATCCCCTTTTCCGCCATAACAGACCAAAGTCGTGAGCGACTCCAAAAGCATAACGCGAATCTGTGTCGACATTAGCTATCTGTCCTTCTGCTATTCGACATGCTTCTGACAGGGCCCGTAACTCGGCCTGTTGTGCTGATGTTCCTGAGGGTAAACATCCTTTTGCCACTACCCTCATATAAGGTTGTAACTGCCCATCCTGCTTTTCTGGTACCATTGTCAACAAAGGAGGAACCATCTGTAAACAGGATGAGGTCTGGGTTGTGCAGAGGCTCCTCTGCTGCTAAGGCTGCTTCTTCTGTTTCTTTTAAAATCTCCACGCAGTCATGCTCTTCACATTCTCCCCCCTCTTGCTCCCTCGATTCTGACATCGGGAGCATAGTTGCAGGATTAACCGGGCTGGCCCGGACGATATGGAGATTAGGAGCTTCCAAAACTGCTGTCCAGCGGGTCCATCTAGCTGCCGTCACCTGAGACATTCTATTCATAGACAGCAGAGCGTGTACGGTGTGGGGACACTTGACAATCAGCTTTTGGTCGAGGACTAGACCCGCAGTGATCATTACCGCTCGACATGTAGCTTCCATGGCCCTTAGGCAACTTCCCCATCCGAGGGCTACCACATCCAGTTTTGCCGAATAATAGTCAATAGGTCTTTGCCGATCCCCATGTTCTTGTGTCAGTATAGCTGTCATATATCCTTCTTTCTCATGGACAAACAGGGTAAATGGCTGACCACTGTCGGGGATTCCCAGAGCCGGTGCCGAATACAAAGCCTTTTTCAAACTCAGGAAGGCCTCTTGCTGTTCTTTAGTGAGGGTGATGGCTTCTTTAGAGGCACGTTTCCCCTTTAAAATATCATTCAATGGCTGAGCAAGCTGTGTGAAGGAGTCAATCCAATTTCTGTTAAAGTTACACAATCCCAAAAAAGACCTTGGGCCCAAGTTTCCACATGATTTGCGCCTGATTTTTAGGAGCAACTGGTGAAGAACGGACTATCTTAGAAATCGCAATTCTCCACATTTTATTTTCTACAGTTCTAGTCAGGAAGAACAGTTCTACTTTGGAACAGAATTTTTTCTTCAAAAGGGGGCGTGTCCGGCCACTGACGCCTGATTTGAAAGTTTCCACAGTGAAAACGTACTCCAAACTAAAGTAGAATGGAGCAAGTGAAGATTTTTGTAGAACTGAAAAAACCTGTTCTACACAGTAAAAAATCAGGCGCAGGTTACAAATTAGGCGTCCAGAACGAGGTGGGGGGAGGGGGGGGAAAGTAATTAAATTCTATAATAAATCCTTATTTATACTTCTACAAATATTATACAAATAAATCCAACCTGAATAAACATTTATAAGCAAAGAAAAGATTAAATAAACCATCTTCCTACCTGTGTGAAAGTGCTTCAGGCACGGAGAATGAGGCCTGAGGCGCCCGTTCTTCCCGCGGGGGAGGAGGCGCCCGTTCTTCCCGCGGGGGGGGGGAGGGGGTGGGGGGAAGGAGACAGTGAGAAGGCTGCAAGTGCTGATGTGCTGATGGCAATGTGCTTTTATTTTTAAAATGTTCAAAAATTAAACGGCTACAAAGAACTACAAAAATGGCCGAGTGCCAATGTTTTTTTCACACTGAGCATGCGCGAACGCTCCAACGCGCACGCGCAGCGTTGCCGGCAGGAAAAAAATTAATTTAAATCGTACCCGCCCCCTCCCACTTTCAAAATCGGCGCGAGTGTAGGCTCCACCCCCCCCTGCGCGCCGCGCCAGGCAGACAAGGAGCTGCAGAACGCTCCAGAATCGCGATTTTTGTTTTTTAGGCGCGAAAAATAGGCGCCCAGCTCGGAGGGGCGCCCGTTTTTTATCGTGTGGAAACTTGGGCCCTTAGTTCCTGAATAGTGGTGGGTTTTTTAGCAGCCCGAATGGTTGCAGTTCTATCCTGGGTAAGTTCTCTCTTTCCTTGTCCCAGGTATACAACCTCTTCTTGGGATATTTGTGCTTTGTCGATGCTGGCTTTATGTCCTTTCAACCAAAGGTGGTCCAGCAAAGCTCATAAATCTTGTTCATGCTGTTCTTCCGTGTTTGAAGCTAGCAGGATATCGTCTACATATTGGATGACAGGGGAGGTAATTCTCGCAAATGGCTTTGTAAAGCCATGTGGAATACCGTAGGGCTGTTGTGGAAACCCTGCGGTAACCGGGTCCAAGTATACTGTTGTCCTTGGACCGTGAAAGCAAACCACTGTCGGCACTGACCAAAATCCGTTGGCCATATCTATAACCGAGAAATATTTATGTTCCGGTTTGAGGGCATTAAAAATGGTGGAGGGATCTGCGACCAAAGGAGCTTTTTGATCAATACACTGGTTAGCTTTCCGAAAATCGACAGTCAAACTCCAAGTCTCGTTAGATTTCTGTACCGGCTACACGGGGCCATTGGAGGAGCTATGTGTTTTCCAATTGCTGAATAACCGGTAAGATTCCTGCGATGGCAGTTGGACTGATGGGATACTGTTTAGTGCATGGAGGCTTGGTCCCGGTAAATGACGCAGGTTCCATCTGGAGTCGGCCACAATCGATCTTATCTTTAGTCCATATCGGGTGTTCCTTCAATTCTTCTTTCTTCAAAGTTCTAATTGATCATGTCATCCGACCATCCTCAAAATGCAACGATGAATCTACTTGGATTAGAACGTCCAAGCCCAAAAGGGGTTGATCTACTGGGCCTATCCAGACCGGCGTGGTTAGTTCATGTGGACCCAGCCCTATAAGTACCGGTGTTGTCCTTTTAATTTCCATTTTATGGCCCCCAACTCCATAGGCTGTACGTGCCCTACCATCCAATGGCAAAAAGTCTCCATATTGTAGGGGTAAGCATGTTAATTCCGCCCCTGTGTCTAAAAGACAGTCCACATCCTTATCGCCCACCCTCACAGTTATATATAGCCCATCTCCCCTTTGTTGTATTAGTGCGAGGAGGGGGGCCAGGGTGGGCTCTAATCGTTTTTTGCTATCCCAAGTAACTCCTTCTGTTGTTGTATTGTCAGTCGCTTAAATGCTTCTATGAGGCCGTTATCTTGTGACAAGCCTGGCTTGTTGGCTGAATTGTATCCCTGGCTGCGTCCTCTTCCCCAGCCATGACCTTTCTGTTTTGCCCTGCACGTCTTGGCCCAGTGACCTTCTTTCCCACAATAATGACATTTTCCGGGTAATTTTCCTAATGACTGTTTATCGGAATCCTGGGATTTCCATCCCACAGCCTGCAGGGCTCGGACTTTAGCTCCCATATCCCGATCTAATTGGTTACATCGATCCACCAGTGCTGCAAAAGTTGTTCCTCTACCTTCCCAGTCCGGTAACACTACCTTAAGCATTTTGGACAGTTCTGGCTTTAGACCTGCCATGAAAGCTGCTTTCAGGGGTCCAAACACTTGTTCATCCATTTCCTCATCCGTATTATTCATACCCGAATGTTCTAGCCACGTGCATCTAAACGGCTCGTCATACTCCAGGACCTCCTCTGTTCCTTTCTGTTGGCAGGCCGCAATTTTTCCCCAGTCTGTCTTAGCTGGACTGAAGGCTTGCAGCCGGTGTTTAATCGACTCCCATCCTGCGTCTAATTCTTGCTCATTCTGCCCCAAAGCTGCTTCTACCTTGTCGTGCAATTTCTTCCTTGTGTTTTTGGCATCATTATGTTCAAAATTTGCGCTCCATCCCAGGGATGAAGTTGATATATATTTCATAAGCGGTCCAATTGGTCCCACGTTTTCACTCCCCCTTTCTTTGGATTGGGCAATTCCTTGGACCATTTATCAATTTTCTCTGGGTCTGCCGGAGCATGAACTAAGTATTCTGCATACACCCTTTTCTTTGTTTTTTTGGTTCCGCCCTCATCCGCAGTCTCTTCTGATTTGACTACAACTCGTCTTTTTTTAAACGGGGCAAAGCGCACCCCTAATTCTTCATCATCCTCCGACACTGTATTGTTGGAGGATTCAGAAACCGTATCTATTCCTCAGTCGTGTCTTCGGGTTTGCGCTTTTAATTTATCCAAACATGGGTACCCTGGGAATTGACCGATACATTTTCCTTTTCCTATTACTGTCTCTTGACCTAATGATTTTTTCCATTCTTTAATTTCACCTTTAAGATCTTTAACTTCCGCTTCCGACTTTTCAAGTTCAATTCTTGTCTGTCGCAGCTGTGCACAAACAGCTTGCAATTGGTCCTTTGTACTGGTCAGTTCTCGATCATGTTGGGAACGCATTATAATTTCATTCCGCTTTCGGATCTGTCCCATAACGGCTAGGGACCATCTAGATCGCTCTTTATTTTTCATACGGGTCGTTTTTCCCCAGACCCTTTTAATCTCGTCCAAGGACCATTGTATTTTTGTTCGATCTTAATACAGGTTTTAGATAAGTTGAATTGTTGCTCTTTGTATTCTTTCAACTGTTCGAGGATTTCATCTATCGAAACCTCAGGTGGTGCTCACCCGCCTTTAACAGTTGTAGGCAATTCTTTGCTCTTATCTCCTGCTGCCATAATACTGATTTCTTTACTGGGGTCTCGAGTCGTAGGCTTTCCAGCCGATCAGTGGGTCGGTGATTAATTAACTAACACACCGCCGAAGTTAGACGTCTATGGGACCTCGAGCCAACTACCAACCGGAGGGTTCGCAAACCGGAGGCTTTCGGAATCGCGTAGAAGGAGAGGCGAATTTAGACTTTTGACTGAGGACTTTTATAAAGAGGAGTCCTTCCCGCAGTATGTAGGTCCGATGTCCAAAATTCAGTTTCTTTCCTCAGCGATCGTGTTCGTGACGCCAAAATTGTTAGATCTCTTAATTCCCAATGAAATACGAACTCCGGTTGTAGTTTTAATGTAACTTTATTCTGGCAGCAGCAACCAGCCTCTGGCTTTAAGCCAGGCCTTTGTCCTTCTGAGACCACGTGGCCAAAATGGCTGTACTTATACCTGGTTCAATTTACAGAAAAAAACTTGCCTTCTTTGACCTTATTGGCCCAATTGATAGTCTGTTAACCTTTTAATTGGCTCGCTACCAAAGGTCCTAAAATGTCAAGTTGATTGATGACTTAATGCAATGTGGTCTGTGTTTTTTCAAAACTGCAGCCAGGCTGCAGAACTTGAATTCTCTTATCGGGTGTTTTTTTTGTTTGGCTAATTCTTTGTTTATTTGTGCTGTTTTTTTTAAATTTAGAGCGAATGGAGCCATTATTAAAGGATTTGAGAAAGATGTAGGAACTAGGACATCCTTTTATACATTTTCCACAAATACAATGAAGAATTCTCTCTCTGCATATCATCGTGTAGGATATACTGGTTTACCACAATCTGAGGTAAAGTTTTCTCCCAGATTAAATTGTGCAATTTTGATAGTCTCCAAAATGAGCAACTCGTCTTTAAAATACCGAGAGATGTGGATGCAAATGTGATATTTGATTCTCACTGTGGGTACAGTACTGAAGGGGGACACGGTTTTAAAATTAAGCAGCAGCAACATCTTATATTTATATAGCGCCTTTAACATATTAAAACATCCCAAGGCGCTTCACAGGAGTATTATAAGGCAAAAAATTTGACAAGTCACGTGAGGAGAAATTAGGGCAGGTCAAGGAGGTAGGTTTTATGGGGCGTCTCAAAGGAGGAAAGAGAGGCGGAGAGGTTTAGCGAGGGAGTCCCAGAGCTTGGGCCTCGGCAACAGAAGGCACGGCCGGCAACGGTTGAGCGATTTATAAATTTTACAACATTATGGAGTTTATAAAGTAAGGTAGAAAGCAAGAACTTGCATTTATATAGCGCATTTCATAACCTTAGGATGTCCCAAAGCGCTTTACAGCCAATGAAGTACTTTGAGTGTAGTCACTGTTGTAATGTGGGAAACGCGGCAGCCAATTTGCGCACAGCAAGCTCCCACAAACAGCAATATGAAAACTAGATAATCTGTTTGTGATGTTGGTTGAGGGATAAATGTTGGCCAGGACACTGATGGAATACCCTTCCTCTAATTCAAAATCATGCCATGGGATCTTTTATGTCATCTGAGAGGCCAGACAGGGCCTCAGTTTAACGTCTCATCTGAATGACGGCACCTCTGACAGTGCAGCGCTCCCTCAGCACTGCACTGGGAGGGTCAGCCTAGATTGTTGCGCTCAAGTCCCTGGAGTGGGTCTTGAACCTACAACCATCGGACTCTGAGGCGGGTGTGCTACCCACCGAGCCATGGCGGGAGCCACGGCGGACACCACGGAACACAGAGTGTGGAACGGAATGCTGCGCTGAAGTTGAGGAATAAGCTATGGATTGGGTTGAAATAACACTGGTGCCGAGCAGGAATTGTTCATCCTCCCTGTCGTGTGGACTATTAATAACTCTGACAGCGCTGGTGGGTAAAGCAAACCAGATGAGAACCATGGAGCGGTGGAGATGTCAGTTAAACACCCGGTGATCTAGATTCTGGGGGCGATCTGCCAGCAGTGACCGGAATTGAGGAAGAAATGCAAAGATAAATGCCAAGAAACTTGGGAAACCCAATCGGACCACAACCTCTGAGAGCAAACACAATCATTACCGTTCGAATGGATGACCCCAATATTACCATCATGCTCAGACATTATAAAAGCTAAATCATTTCCACTGTGTCAGCTGCGGCTCAGTGGGGCAGCACCTCGCCTCTGACTCGGAAGGTTGTGGGTTCAAGTCCCACAAAGGAGTTAGATGTAGTCCTTACTACTCGGGGGATCAAGGGGTATGGCGAGAAAGCAGGAATGGGGTACTGATGTTGCATGTTCAGCCATGAACTCATTAAATGGCGGTGCAGACTCGAAGGGCCGAATGGCCTGCTCCTGCACCTAGTTTCTATGTTTCTAGAGACTTGAGCACAAAAAATCTAGGCTGACCCTCCCAGTGCAGTGCTGCACTGTCTGAGGTGCCGTCATGCAGATGAAACATTAAACTGAGGCTCTTTCTGCCCCCTCGTATGATGTAAAAGATCCCACGACACTATTTCGAAGAGCAGGGGCGTTTTCCCCGGTGTCCTGGCCAATATTTATCCCTCAATCAATATAACAAAAACCAGATGATCTGATCATTATCACATTGCTGTTTGTGGGAGCTTGCTGTGCGCAAATTGGGTGCCGCGTTTCCCACATTACAACAGTGACTACACTTCACAAGTACTTCATTGGCTGTAAAGCACTTGATCGTGAAATATTGGGGGAGATGGGAATCAGCTGGAGTTGGCAAAATCGTTAGTTCTTCGTACTAATTTGAAAAATAATAAACTGTGCCGAGAACATTTAATGTACATGTGTGCCCTTATATGGGATAAATAAATATTAAATAACAACATTGTTCTGTTGTCTAAATAGAACACAGGCCAGAGAACCAATATTTTACTGAAAATAAACCACTCCTGTCACAGCCACTAGGACTGGGTTGTGATGTGTGCACTGTGCAGCAATGCTTATTCCCTATAAACGCGCAGTGCCTGATGTGTATTCTGCATTAGCGGTTAGTCACTATCGTTAATATCCATTGTAACTCAACCACCTCGGGTTCATTCTCCACGTAACTTTTTTTTTGTAGGAGACGAGATACATCTTTCTCCCAGATCACGACCGAGATTACTATCTGGTAAAAGCGGCAATAACAAATACACCCATAGAGAAGGGGCGGGACCAATCCAAAAGGCAAGTTTGTTTTGCGTGCCCTTGAGCTTTCTCTTGTGCGCTCTCCGTGACTGAGAAACACTGGGCAGCAGACAGTTCGTCATGGTCTGATTAGAGGCAGGAATGTTACTTTCTAAGCTGGGTGTGCACAAAGTTACTGTTCTGAGAAACTTACATAATGGGCTAACCCTGAAAATCTTGTAAGGTGACTGACTGGGTTATAATCAATAATGTGGATGAAATCAGTGCTTCTAGACAGGACGAATTAAGGCGGGGGGAGGGGGAGGGGGAGGGCGGCAGATGGGCAGTTGCCCGGGGCCCAAGCCTAGAGTGTGGCCCATACAGGATCGGATTTAAGGGTAAAGGTGAACAGTATCGATATAAGTGACGTGACAAGCACCGAGCGCAGCCACGAGGGCTCAGGCACATGTTGTTCTCCACTTGATGCAAACAGACTCTCAGTGCCCTTTTTCTAGAGATGCATTCTACACCCAAATCGGGGGCGAGAAAAAGGAAAGCGCACCAGCTACACGAGGGACAAAAAGGGAGGAGAAGTAGCTAAACTGCTTAAACTAGATCATTTATTCCAACTAAAAACTCAAGATCATGAAGATGAAGGCCAAGACGACGCTGTGCAGTCAACGTCAACAACGAAACCACTGGTGGCTCCGGACCCGGAGTTGGCCGAGTTGGAGCTCCAAGACCAAAAAGTTGAAGATGCTGAAAGGCGCACACTGAGCTGAAAGAGGCGCAACATTGGGCTGTGGGGAGACAATATCTCAGAAGGCGTGCAAAGCCATTGGATTGCAAAAGGTGGTGAGGACTGCTGAAACTGTGATTAAAGACTTCCCAAAACTCCGACGTGATTCATGCCAAGGAAGGATGCTGCTCGAAGTCCTTCTCCACACGCGTGCACCCGCTGACAGGTGAACGTGTGGAGCGAACGTGCCTCTGTTATTCACCTTCAAGCGGTAGAGTGTACTGCTTTGCTTGCAAGGTCACAGCACGCACAAGTAGCCACTTTACTCGTGGGTTTAATGACTGGAAGCATGGAGATGAGAGGATTTCATCTCACGAAAACAGCCTCCAGCATAGAGAAGCCATGGTAGCAATGTGCACTGGACAAGCAGGCACTGGTTGTGTGGATGGTCATATTGTCTTCCAGTTTGAAAATTACCGGCAGTACTGGCGCAAGGTGTTAGAGCGGGCTGTCTGTGTGATAACGTTTCTCTGTGAACGAGGACTTTCGTTGCGAGACAGATGAAATCATTGGGTTTTCCAAGTAACGGCAATTGTCTGTGTGTGTTGGAGATTCTCGCAAACTATGATGCATTTCTTGCTGAACACATCAAGTGGTTCGCCAACAAAGGCAAGGGGCTTACTTCATACTTGTCTTCCACCACTTGTGAAGACCTGATTAGTCTAAAGTACTTGAGACGATTATCCAGGAATTAAAATCAGCGAAGTTCTATTCAATATCTGTTGATTCAACTCCAGATGTCACACTCAGTTGACATTTGTCGTCCGCTATGTTCCACCGACTGGTCCTGAGGAAAGATTCCTAAAGTTCTTGCCGATAATCGGTCATGCTGGATAGGAAATAGCAGAAATAATACTGGTCTTTCTGGATGAGAACGGGATCTATAGTTTGCAGATGATACTAAAATCGGCTGTGTGGTTGATAATGAAGAAGAAAATTGCGGACTGCAGGAAGATAGCAATCAACTGGTCAGGTGGCCAGAACAAATGGCAAATAAGGTAATGCATTTGGGGAGGTCTAACAAGGAAAGGGAATACACATTAAATGGTAGGATACTGAGAAGTGTCGAGGAACAAAGGGACCTTGGAGTGCATGTCCATAGATCCCTGAAAGTAGCAGGCCAGGTAGATAAGGTGGTTAAGATGGCATATGGAATGCTTGCCTTTATTAACCAAGGCATAGAATACAAGAGCAGGGGGGGGTTATGCTTGAACTGTATAAAACACTGGTTAAACCTTGTCTAAGGCTACACATATGTAAATTGGCATGACTTTAAATTGACATCGTTCCTTGGTCCAATTATCCTCGCACCCACAAAGCCTCCTTCACCTGAGGCTCGAGCTGAATCTTGGATTCCATTGTGCAACGTCAATGAGTGAATATATAAATCCATCTCGAGCACATAAATTGCAGGAACACAATTGAGTGTGTGGCATATCTTCTTAGGATGGCACCAAGATTGAGAAGTCCTATTGGCTGTGCTTGGAAGGCGGGGGTTGAAGAGGGCAGCCTGGGACCTTGCTCCTGATTTAGCATGTGGTGCATGTGTGTTTAGGTGTAGTGTTTCCCTCCCGTCCCAGTTGAGTAACCTGCTGCATTCATTGTGTCTGGTCACACGTGAACAATGGCCACTTGGTAAGATACTGGATCTGATCATAAAATCATAGAAATTTACAGCACGGAAGGAGGCTATTCGGCCCATCGCGTCCGGGCCGGCCGACAAAGCTATCCAGCCTAATCCCACTTTCCAGCTCTTGGTCCGTAGCCCTGTAGGTTACGGCACTTCAAGCGCACATCCAAGTACTTTTTAAATGTGTCAAGGGTTTCTGCCTCTACCACCCTTTCAGGCAGTGGGTTCCAGACCCCCATCCCCTCTGGATGAAGATATTTCCCCTCCTACCTCCTCTAAACTTCCTACCAATTACTTTAAACCTATGCCCCCTGGTTGTTGACCCCTCTGCTAAGGGAAATAAGTCCTTCCCAGCCACTCTCTGGCCCTCATAATTTTATACACCTCAATAAGGTCTCCCCTCAGCCTCCTGTTCCAAAGAAAACAACTTCAGCCTATCCAATCTTTCCTCATAGCTAAAATTCTCCACTCCCGGCAACTTCCTTGTAAATCTCCTCTGTACCTTCTCTAGTGCAATCACATCGTTCCTGTAATGTGGTGACCAGAACGGCACACAGTACTCAAGCAGTGGCCTAACTAGTGTTTTATACAGTTCAAGCATAACCTCTCTGCTCTTGTATTCTATGCCTCGGCTAATAAAGGCAAGTATCCCATATGCCTTTTTAGCCAACTAGAGGGCTGGCCATCCTAGACTGGGTGATATGTAATGAGAAAGGACTAATTAGCAATCTTGTTGTGTGAGGTCCCTTGGAAAAGAGTGACCATAATATGGTAGAATTCTTTATTAAGATGGAAGTGACATAGTTAATTCAGAGACTAGGGTCCTGAACTTAAGGAAAGGTAACTTTGATGGTATGAGGCGTGAATTGGCTAGGATAGACTGTCAAATGATACTTAAAGGGTTGACGGTGGATAGGCAATGGCAAACATTTAAAGATCACATGGAAGAACTTAAACAATTGTATATCCCTGTCTGGAGTAAAAATAAAACAGGAAAGGTGGCTCAACCGTGACTAACAAGGGAAATTAAGGATAGTGTTAAATCCAAGGAAGAGGCATATAAATTGTCCAGAAAAAGCAGCAAACCTGAGGACTGGGAGAAATTTAGAATTCAGCAGAGGAGGACAAAGGATTTAATTAGGAGGGGGGAAACAGAGTATGAGAGGAAGCTTGCCGGGAACATAAAAACTGACTCCAAAAGCTTCTAGAGATATATGAAGAGAAAAAGATTGGTGAAGACAAACGTAGGTCCCTTGCAGTCAGATTCAGGTGAATTTATAATGGGGAACAAAGAAATGGCAGACCAGTTGAACAAATGCTTTGGTTCTGTCTCAACGAAGGAAGGCACAAATAACCTTCCGGAAATACTATGGGACCGAGGGTCTAGTGAGAAGGAGGAACTGAAGGAAATCCTTAATAGGTGGGAAATTGATGGGATTGAAGACCGATAAATCCCAGGGACCTGATAGTCTGCATCCCAGAGTATTAAAGGAAGTGGCCATAGAAATAGTGGATGCATTGGTGATCATTTTCTAACAGTCTATCGACTCTGGATCAGTTCCTATGGACTGGAGTGTAGCTAATGTAACACCACTTTTTAAAAAAGGAGGGAGAGAGAAAACGGGTAATTATAGACCGGTTAGCCTGACATCAGTAGTGGGAAAAATGTTGGAATCAATTATTAAAGGTGAAATAGCAGCACATTTGGAAAGCAGTGACAGGATCGGTCCAAGTCAGCATGGATTTATGAAAGGGAAATCATGCTTGACAAATCTTCTGGAATATTTTGAGGATGTAACTAGTAGAGTGGACAAGGGAGAACCAGTGGATGTGGTGTATTTGGACTTTCAAAAGGCTTTTGACAAGATTCCACACAAGAGATTGGTGTGCAAAATCAAAGCACATGGTGTTGGGGGTAAAGTACTGACATGGATAGAGAACTGGTTGGCAGACAGGAAGCAGAGAGTCGGGATAAATGGGTCTTTTTTCAGAATGGCAGGCAGTGACTAGTGGGGTGCCGCAGGGCTCAGCGCTGGGACCCCAGCTATTTACAATATACATTAATGATTTAGATGAAGGAATTAAGTGTAATATCTCCAAGTTTGCAGATGACACTAAACTGTGGCAGTGTGAGCTGTGAGGAGGATGCTAAGAGGCTGCAGGGTGACTTGGACAGGTTAGGTGAGTGGGCAAATGCATGGCAGAAGAAGTATAATGTGGATAAATGTGAGGTTATCCACTTTGGGGGCAAAAACATGAAGGCAGAATATTATCTGAATGGCAGCTGATTAGGAAAAGGGGAGGTGCAATGAGTCCTGGGTGTCATGGTTCATCAGTCATTGAAAGTTGGCATGCAGGTACAGCAGGTAGTATGTTGGCCTTCATAGCTAGGGGATTTGAGTAGAGGAGCAGGGAGGTCTTACTGCAGTTGTATAGGGCCTTGGTGAGGCCTCACCTGGAATACTGTGTTCAGTTTTGGTCTCCTAATCTGAGGAAGGACGTTCTTGCTATTGAGAGACTGCAGCGAAGGTTCACCAGATTGATTCTGGGATGGCTGGACTGACATATGAGGAGAGACTGGATCAACTAGGCCTTTATACACTGGAGTTTAGAAGGATGAGAGGGGATCTCATAGAAACATATAAAATTCTGACGGGACTGGACAGGTTAGATGCAGGAAGAATGTTCCCGATGTTGGGGAAGTCCAGAACCAGGGGACACAGTTTTAGGATAAGGGGTAAGCCATTTAGGACTTAGATGAGGAGAAACTTCTTCACTCAGCGAATTGTTAACCTGTGGAATTCCCTACCGCAGAGAGTTGTTGATGCCAGTTCATTGGATATATTCAAGAGGGAGTTAGATATGGCCCTTATGGCTGAAGGGATCAAGGGGTATGGAGAGAAAGCAGGAAAGGGATACTGAGGGAATGATCAGCCATGATCTTATTGAATGGTGGTGCAGGCTCGAAGGACCGAATGGCCTATTCGTGCAGCTATTCTCTATGGGCCCAAGTTTCCACATGATTCGCGCCTGATTTTTAGGAGCAACTGGTGGAGAACGGACTATTTTAGAAATCGCAATTCTCCACATTTTTTTTTCTGCAGTTCTAGTCAGGTAGAACAGTTCTAGTTTAGAACAGAATTTTTTCTTCAAAAGGGGGCGTGTCCGGCCACTGACGCCTGATTTGAAAGTTTCCACAGTGAAAACGTACTCCAAACTAAAGTAGAATGGAGCCAGTGAAGCTTTTTGTAGAACTGAAAAAACCTGTTCTACACATTAAAAAATCAGGCGTCCAGAACGAGGTGGGGGGGGGGAAGGGAACTCATTAAATTCGACAATAAATCCTTATTTATAGTTCTACAAATATTATACAAATAAATCCAACCTGAATAAACATTTATTATCCAAGAAAAGATTAAATAAACCATCTTCCTACCTGTGTGAAAGTGCTTCAGCCAGGGAGAATTCTGCAGCTCTTCGTGCCGCTGAGCGAGGGAGAGGGAGAGAGAAGGGGAGAGGGAGAGAGAAGGGGAGAGGGAGAGAGAAGGGGAGAAGGGGAGAGGGAGAGAGAAGGGGAGAGGGAAAGAGAAGGGGAGGAGAGAGAAGGAGAGAGGGAGGGACAGAGAGAAGGGGAGAGGGAGGGAGAGAGAGAGAGAGAGAGGGGGGGTCGGGGAACAGGAGCGGGTGTCGGGTGGGGGGGGAGCGGGTGTCGGGTGGGTGGGGGAGAGCGAGTGTCGGGTGGTGGGGGGGGAGGACGGGTGTCGGGTGGGTGGGGGGGGAGGAGCGGGTGTCGGGTCGGGGGCGGGGAGCGGGCCTCGGGTCGGGGCGGGGAGCGGGTCTCGGTCGGGGCAGGGGGGAGCGGGTCTCGGGTGTCGGGTGTCGGGGCGGGGTGGGGGGGGGAGAGCGGGTGTCGGGTCGGGGGGGGGAGCGGGTGTCGGGGCGGGTCTGGTCGGCGGGGAGGGTGGGGTGTCGGGTCGGGTCGGGCGGGGAGCAGGAGCTGGCCGTGGGAGGAGCCTCATTCACGCAGCCCCATGAGGCCACTGGGCCAGGGCTAGGGGCTGCGTGCTTCGGGCCGCTCCCACACAGTTCGGCGCCTGGAGCTACTGCACATGCGTGCCAACTGTAGCGCGCATGTGCAGAGGTCCCGGCACTGTTTTCAGCGCCGGGACCTGGCTCCGCCCCCCCCCCCACAGCTCGTGCTGACTGCGCCGAGTGCCACAGGACCTGTAAGTCGGTGGAGAATACCGAGGATTTTTTTAGGCGCGAAAAACGGGCGCCCAGCTCGGAGGGGCGCCCGTTTTTTTTCTTGTGGAAACTTGGGCCCAATGTTTCTATGTTAACCACCTTATCTACCTGTCCTGCTACCTTCAGGGATCTGTGGACATGCACTCCAAGGTCCCTCAGTTCCTCTACACTCCTCAGTGTCCTATCATTTATTGTGTATTCTCTTGCCTTGTTAGCCCTCCCCAAATGCATAACCTCACACTTCTCCGGATTAAATTCCATTAGCCACTGTTCTGCCCACCTGACCAGTCCATTGATATCTTCCTGCAGTTTACAGCTTTCTTCTTCATTATCAACCACACGGCCAATTTTTGTATCATCTGCAAACGTCTTAATCATATCCCCTACATTCTAGTCTAAATCATTGAAATATACCACAAAAAGCCAGGGACCTGGTACTGAGGGGTGGTAGCAAGGGACCCCAGTACTCCATTCCTGTGCAGTCATGGTTCAGTATTTTCAGGAGCGGGGAAGAGCAACGTGCGTGTATTGTGGGGGAATTTAAACTGAATTTATTTGTAGTCGCAGATTAATGTCCAAAGATGGTGACTAATATGTTGGGTTTTCCTGTTTCTTGTGTTTTAGTCCACCTACATATTTCGGAGAACATGCTGGAGCTGAAAAATTCAAGATGTATCACCCAGACTTTATCCGATACGTTCGAAATAGGTAAAAGGCATTTTGAATTTTTGCACGGTTAGGGATGATGATTAACTAACTCTTGCAGTTACACTTGCAATAGACACCGTGATTACAATGGTTGATTTGCTGCAGGAAAATACACACATTGCAGTCAAGTGAGTGAAACCCTTCAGGTGGCTCCCTTCTTCATCTTCCAACTCGCAGTATAATTGTCTTGCTTTTCCATCTTAACTAAAAGACATCACCTCTTCCTCCATGGCCGACTCGCCCACTCTCCATCTCCAATCTGACTTCTTGTAGTCTCCAGTTGTACAGGAAAGCATCAGTGGTTTAGAGTTAGCAGGACAACAAAAGAACCATGCCAACAAAACAGCGATATTGAGTCTTTCGATAAGAGTGACAAAACAAATCTCAACAACAACAACTTGCATTTATATAGCGCCTTTGCGTTCCAAGCCGCTTCACAGGAGTATTATGAGATTAAAATATTTGACACCGAGCCGCATACGTGGAAATTAGGGCAGGCGACCAAAAGCTTGGTCAAAGAGGTAGGTTTTAAGGAGCGTCTTGAAGGAGGAAAGAGAGGCAGTGAGGTTTAGGCAGGGAGTTCTAGAGCTTGGGACCTAGGCAACAGAAGGCACGGCCACCAATGGTTGAGCGATTATAATCAGGTATGCTCAAGAGGGCAGAATTGGAGGAGCGCAGACATCCCGGCGGGGTTGGGGGGGAACTACAGAAATAATCTGAGCTATTGGAATACAATAATCATTTTTGAGTAAAATGGTTTCCCTTACTATTTCCCGATCTTGATCCCGAACCGAATGTTACATTTGCCATATTTTTGATGAACTTTAACTGTAATAAAAATGCTGCACTTGATAAAATGTTTCAGCCGACACCACCAAAAACACTCACCATTCATTGTGATGTTTGTGGGGGTGCTGCTGTCTGCAAAATGGCTTCTGTGTTTGACTGCATTGGTGACTGTACTTAGTCCCACCGCAGAGCCTGAGCACAATATCCCTGGCTCAGTGGGCAGCACTCTCGCCTCTGAGTCAGAAGATTGTGGGTTCAAGTCCCTATCCAGGGACTCCCTATCCAGGGACTTGAGCACAAAAATCTCGGCTGGCACTCCAGTGCAGTGCTGAGGGAGTGCTGCACTGCCGGAGGTGCCGTCTTTCGGATGAAACGTTAAACCGAGATCCTGACTGCTCTCGCAGGCGGACATAAAAGATCCCATGGCACTATATTGAAGAAGAGCAGGGGAGTTATCGCCAAAGCCCTGGCCATTATTTATCCCTCAATAAACATCACCAAAATAGATTATCTGGTCATTATCACATTGCTGTATGTGGGAGCTTGCTGTGCGTAAATTGGCTGCCGCGTTTCCTACAATTACAGCAGTGACTACACTGCAAAAGGACTTCATTGGCTGTAAAGTGCTTTGGGACAGCGTGAGATCACGATAGGCGCTATATAAATGCAAGTCTTCGTCCGTCCGTCCGTGCTAAGGCACTATAAACGTGCCTGCCAAGTGTGTGTTTTTTCTATGACTCTCCTTATTTTTAATGAACACTTTTTTTCAGTGCCACAACCCTTGCGATGCTGGGTGAGGGAGTGGCCTCTGCCCAGGACTACTCTTAAATCAGCTGCTAGAAAGGACTCAAAACTGAAGCGTCTTGATTGGCTGGCTTGATGCAACATGTTACTGCATTCACAGAAAAACACAGCCATTCAGCCCATCGCCCCAGCACATGGATTGGAATGTACAAGGTTCCATAAGGCACCCATTAAGAGTTTAATTTGAGATGTGCCGTTCTTATGGAGGCTGAACGCTTTGAACAAGGTCAGGTTTTCAGAATCTGACTCTTTGAAGTCAAATCTGCAGGCAAAACATGGAGGGGTTGCATAGAATTACACAGGATTTATACTTCGCAAGCTGGCCATTCGGCCCAACTGGTGCGTGCCGCTGTTTATCTCCACTCGAGCCTCCTCCCACCCTACTTCATGTAATCCTATCAATATAACCTTCTATTCCTTTCTCCCTCATGTACTAATCTAGCTTCCCCTTACGTCAATCAGCTACTCCCTGTGGTAGCGAGTTCCACATTCTAACCACTTTTTTTTTTAGTGCCACAACCCTTGCGATGCTGGGTGAGGGAGTGGCCTCTGCCCAGGGCTACTCTAAAATCAGCTGATCGAAAGGGCTCAAAACTGAAGCGTCTTGATTGGCTGGCTTGATGCAACATGTTACTGCATTCATAGAATGACATGGCACAGCAGGGGGCCATTCAGCCCATTGCCCCAGGTAAAGACGTTTCTCCTGAATTCATTATTAGATTTATTCATGACTATCTTCAATTTAGGACCTAGTTTTGGGCTCCCCCTTAAGTGGAAACATCTCCCCTACGTCAATCCTATCGAACCCCTTCCATAATGTTAAAGGCCACTGTTGAGTAGAATAGGCCTATATTCTCTAGAGTTTAGAAGAATGAGAGATGGTCTCACTGAAACATACAGAATTCTTGGAGGGCTTGACGAGGTAGATGCTGAGAGGATGTTTTCCCCCTGGCTGGGGAGTCTAGGACCAGGGGTCACAGTCTCAGGATAAAGGGTTGGCCATTTAGGACTGAGATGAGAAGTTTCTTCACTCGGAGGGTGGTGAATCTTTGGAATTCTCCACCCCTAGAGAGCAGTGGATGCTCAGTCATTGAGTATATTCCTGACGGAGATCGATAGATTTTTGGGCACTAAGGGATTCCAGGGATATGGGGATTGGGCGGGAAAGTGGAGTTTTGCGGTGGAAGATCAGCCATGATCTCATTGAATGGTGAAGCAGGCTCGAAGGTCCGAATGGCCTACTCCTGCTCGTAATTCTTAAGTTGGCCCTCAGCCTTCTCTTTTCTAGATGGATATAACCTCTTGGTTCTGGTATCATCCTTGTGAATCTTTTTTGCACCATCTCCAGTGCCTCGTGTATCCTTTGTGTAATATGGCGACCAGAACCGTTCACAGCAGTTAATGCATCTAAACCCCTCATCTGACTGGCGGATCTCTGTTAGACTGCACACTGATACTTAACTGTGCTGAAGAACCACTGGATCTTAAAGAATGACCTGTAAATCAGTAATGGTGTGTGATTCTTAATCCCTGTTTGTGCAGCCTTGATATTCTGTATTTGAATTATAATTGAATTAAGCTTTAGTATATTAAAATGAGTTTTTATCTTGCTGTTGTGCAGAGAAATTCTGGGCCACATTTCAGACTTTGACATGTTCCGATATAAGTTGCTTCATTTTGCCAGTTTGCAAATACTCTGTGTTGCGCCATTTGTTTATGTAATGCTATCTATCTCTCCAGGTTTCTGCGGGCGGGCATTTTGAAATCACGCCACCGTAACATTTATCGACCATCCACTGGTGCAACGATGCTCATTGCTGCTATCCATTCCTGTGACCAGGTAAGAGGATAACTTTACATTTTCCGTTTCAGACAACAGGTCTGCTAACATTCCTAAATCTTTCAAAATACATTGAAACAGAAACATAGAAAATAGGTGCAGGAGTCGGCCATTCGGCCCTTCGAGCCTGCACCACCATTCAATATGATCATGGCTGATCATGCAACTTCAGTACCCCATTCCTGCTTTCTCTCCATACCCCTTGATCCCTTTAACCATAAGGGCCACATCTAACTCCCTTTTGAATATATCTAACGAACTGCCCTCAACAACTTTCTGTGGTAGAGAATTCCACAGGTTCACCACTCTCTGAGTGAAGAAGTTTCTCCTCATCTCGGTCCTAAATGGCTTACCCCTTATCCTTAGTCTGTGACCCCTGGTTCTGGACTTCCCCAACATCGTGGACATTCTTCCTGCATCTAACCTGTCCAATCCCGTCAGAATGTTATATGTTTCTATGAGATCCCCTCTCATTCTTCTAAATTCCAGTGACTATAAGCCTAGTCGATCCAGTCTTTCTTCATATGTCAGTCCTGCCTTCCCGGGAATCAGTCTGGTGAACCTTTGCTGCACTCCCTCAATAGCAAGAATGTCCTTCCTCAGATTAGGAGACCAAAACTGTACACAATATTCAAGGTGTGGCCTCACCAAGGCCCTGTACAACTGCAGTAAGACCTCCCTGCTCCTATACTCATCCTCTCGCTATGAAGGCCAACATACCATTTGCCGCCTTCACCGCCTGCTGTACCTGCATGCCTACTTTCAATGACTGATGTACCATGACACCCAGGTCTCATTGCACCTCCCCTTTTCCTAATCTGTCACCATTCAGATAATATTCTGCCTTCCTGTTTTTGCCATCAAAGTGGATAACCTCACATTTATCTACATTATACTGCATCTGCCATGCATTTGCCCACTCACCTAACCTGTCCATGTCACCCTGCAGACTCTTAGCATCCTCCTCACAGCTCTCACTGCCACCCAGCTTAGTGTCATCCACAAATTTGGAGATATTACACTCAATTTCTTCCTCTAAATCATTAATGTATATTGTAAATAGCTGGGGTCCCAGCACTGAACCTTGCGGTACCCCACTGGTCACTGCCTGCCATTCTGAAAAGGACCCATTTATTGCTACTCTTCACTTCCTGTCTGCCAACCAGTTCTCAATCCACATCAATACATTATCCCCAATACCATGTGCTTTAATTTTGCATATTTAATAGCTTCCTCGAAGAATAACTGAGCCAAAAGATCGGGATCCAAGTCCCACTCCAGGAACTTGAGCACATAAATCCAGGCTGACACTCCAATGCATGCTTTCTCTCTCTCTCTCTCTCTCTCTCTTTTTCTGTCTTTTTCCTCTCTCTCTCTCTCTCTCTCTCTCTCTCTCTGCCGTTGTCTGTCTGTCTTCTATCTCTGTCTTGTTTCTTTCTCTCTCTCTCTCTCTCTCTTTCTCTTTGTCTTTTTGTCTTTTTCTGTCTTTCTTTCTCTGTCGTTCTCTTCTCTCTCTCATTCTCCCTCTCCCCCTCTCCTTTCGCGCTCTCTCTCTCCTTTTCTCTCTTTCGCTCTCTTTCTCTGTCTGTCTGCCTGCCTGCCTCTCTCTCTCTCTCTCTCTCCAGCTTTTTGTCCTGTCATTCCACTCAATCGTCATGAATAAATTCTCCATTCTTGCTCTACTATTTCACGATTGTTCTGTTACCGAATTAGCCCAAAATGTTGCCTTTCTTCACTTCTGTCGCCTGCTCCCTGTTGGCTAGAAACCCGATGGCCCGGTTTTTATTTGTCACTCTGCCAACTTCCTCCATTCTGTCTCTGATTTACATTCACTGTCTTATCAAAGTTACATACTGGAAGTACACATGGGCTGAGGGAGGCCTGCACAATGTTGGGTCTCGGCCACGCGCTATCGTGCTGTAAAGCTGACTCCCAAAGCCTGCATTATAACCAAGATGTGGAGTTGAGGCCAGGATCAGATCAGCCATGATCTTATTGAATGGTGGAGCAGGCTCGAGGGGCCGAATGGCCGACTCCTGCTCCTACTTCCATGCTCTTACACAGGACTTCATATTATAGCGTATGTTATAAACCTTGTCCATATACCTTTGGTGATTGTAGTGAGCTTTTGAGTTCGATACTAGTATAAGGATGAAGACATTTCCTAGCTGAGAATCCTAGCTGCGTTGCAGGCCAATTAAACCCAGGAGAATCACATCCAATTGTGGTCACCGTGACCCACAGTGAATGAGATTTCCTGGGAGCTTTCTAATGAGGATTGCTCGAGTTCGTTCATCTTCCAGGATGTGCTAAATTACTTTCGAGGTGCCTGCTGAGTGTGTATCTGTGAGATTCAACAACCATCTATTTCAGCCAGGCGTGAATTTTCTGCTCCATGTACCCAGGCAGCGCCAACATTTGATTAAATAACTCTCCATCGCTTCCACAAGACCAGACTACACAGAGACCAAGATTAGCTGGAGCCACAACAGGGAGTGTTTTTTATGTAAACTCACAACCAAGTTTCAGCAGTAATGTAATGTCACGTCTATTATTAACCATTTCAAATTAAGATCCTCTATGCATGTGGTTTGTAGGAAGCTTTGATCCCGAAACGTTTTCCAAGGTGACTGCATCTGTGTTTGTCCAATGGTGTACAGGTTGAGCGTCTGAAATCCGGAGTTCCGCAATTTGGAATGTTCCGGACACCGGGCTGGTCCGAGGGCGTGGTCATCCGGAAACTGGAAAATGTTCGGAAATCTGGACTCCCTCCCCCCCCGACACAACCTCCGCCCCCACCCCCCCCCCCCCCCCCCCCCGCACCGACAAAGACATTCCAAAATCCGGAAATATCCAGAATGGCCTCAGTCCCAAGGTTTCTGGAGTTCGGACGTCACACCTGTATTACTAAAAGCTAACTGCACCATCACTCCAACTTCACTGCAATCATCTGGTCCTCAGTGCGAAATAAAATCTTCTAAATGTAAAATCCATCTTTGTCCATCCCATGAGCGAGTTCCTGCTCTGTGCTACATTTAAGCATTTTGCAACAGTTTTCCCCGAAGTGGTTGATCGTCTGGAGACCCCCAACACCTCTGTCCCTCCCCCCCACACACACACTGCTTTTGGAGAATTATTACTGTGTCAGCTATGGCTCAGTGGGTAGCATTCTCTCCTCTGAGTCAAGTTCCAGAATCGAGAATTGAGCACCAAAATCTAGGTGGACACTCCAGTGCCCGTACTGAGGGAGTGTTGCACTGTCGGAAGTGCCGTCTTTTGGATTAGACGTTAAACTGAGGTGGACATAAAAGATCCCATGGCACTCTTTCGAAGAGGAGCAGGAGCGTTCTCCCCGGTGTCCTGCTCAATATTTATCCCTCAACCAACATCACTAAAACAGATTATCTAGTCATTACCACGTTGCTGTTTGTGGGAGCTTGCTGTGCACAAATTGGCTGCCGCTTACATTATAACAGTGCCTGCACTTCAAAAGTATTCATTGGCTGTCGAGCGCTTTGGGACGTCCTGAGGTACTATGAAAGGTGCTATATAAATGCAGGTTCTTTCTTTTTATTCTTCCCTCGCCACGAGCAGAAAAAAGTAGCAGACATTTCGATCAAGCTGTCAGCAATAACGGCAACTCGCACTTACGTAGCACAATCATCGTCAAACCGAATCAGGTCAGGGTTAAAAGCTGCGACTGGAATGACTGTAGACGGTGCTACCAGTGACTGGCCAAAGTGCCGGGCGGTGGTTAAGTAACCTGCTCGCCTCCGGAAAATGTTAACGGCTTTGGGCGGATGAATGACTGGAGGCAGGGCAGTGGGATCCCTTGATGGAGGACATGCCATGCAAAGGCCGGATGGATGAACTAATCCTATAATCGACCGATAGCATCCAGAGCCGCAGCGCAGAACAAGTCAATGAGAGAGCGGCCGGGGACAGTTCGAAGCACAACACCAGGGTCCCTGCCCTGCCTGAAGAGGTGTAGAGGACACTCACAGGAGCGCTGGGCAATAGTCAACGGGTGGTAATGGTTATTGAGACGTGTCCCAAGACACAGAACGTTACTTGGGGCCTATGTTTTGCTTATATTTTCATCCTCCTGCACGGAG
Source organism: Pristiophorus japonicus (assembly GCF_044704955.1). NCBI lineage: Eukaryota > Metazoa > Chordata > Chondrichthyes > Pristiophoridae > Pristiophorus > Pristiophorus japonicus. Next base: position 125,704,533 of record NC_091992.1, on the reverse strand, counting down.
CTTCTTGAAGTGTTAGGCTAGAGATGTGTCGCAATTCCTTGTGTTAAAATGTTCCCTGTTCTATTCACTTCCAGGTTAGTGCTTACGGATTTATGACCGAAGACTACGCCAGATATTCCGATCATTATTATGACCGTTTTTTCCATAAACTGGTCTTTTATTCGAATCATGACATGAGAATGGAAATGAGACTATGGAAGAAGCTGCACGATTATGGGATAATTAAACTCTACACCAAAGAGAGTGGGGACAAGACACGGAGATGAGATTGATTCTAACTGATATCCAATGCTGAAGAATAATAAGTGCCTGACCTTGATACCTCTTGGGGACTGGGGACTGTGGCGGGTGATTCTCTGAATTTTCTCCAGGGATTTGAATCTGATCTGAAATGGATAGGGGTGACAAGTCGGGTTTTTTTCCCATGAAGTGAGGTTGAAATTTCTTGTGCTAAGTTTCTTTTTTGCTGCTGGGGGTGGGGTGGATGGAGGGTGATGAGTTGGAGTTGTATCTCGAGACAAGTCCTCAATTCCAGGAATTTGAACCTTTTCTGCGAAACAAATCTCCAATTCGTTAACGAAGAACTGACAATTCAGTTTACATCTTAGCGATTTACACCAATTTTGCATATTTGCCAATCTGATGTTTTCTGCTGTATTGTCTTTGCCTTTGGGCATTTTTAACTCAATGACAACATTTTCAAAATGGAAGCTTGCTCCTCCAGCATGCGCCCTCTGGCTAGGATGGATTAGAGAGCAATCTCTTGCTACGCACCGGAGTTGGAAGTTAGCTGGTCATTGCCAGTGGCTAAGATTGAGTTGCCCATGTCCTTTTGGGAAGGGCCACGCTGTTCCTTGTTGAGCAAGCCTCGCCCAGTGATGATTGGCAGGTAAACACTTTGGGAAATCTTGACCGAGAAGCTAGCAGCCTATGATGGAGGGCTGAGGCAGCAAAACCGTGCACTGTTCAGCTGGGATTACTGACTCCGGTGGCTGGAAACTGCTCAAGTGTGAACTGGTGGCCCCAAACGTTTTCTTGAATGTGCCAAATAAGGATGTGCTAATACTGTATTTAAATGACACGTTGTCTATGTACTTTGATCACTGGGGGATTGATTTTTATGATGCATTTGCAATACTTATGTTGTAGTTTTGTGGCCAAGAACATATGCTGCAATGATGACTGAAACACAAGATTGCATTGATTGCGGACTTCAGAGCCAAAGAAGAAAAAAAAAGCATTTAGCTCGAGCCCATTCTGTCATGCCCCATGGGGTATGTGTGAACTCTGGGCATGGCTTGCGACGGGCATGGGGAGTACACCAGCCCGTTGCCGGCGTGGTGCATATCGAGGGCTCGGCCTCAGCCTCATTGCTGTCATGCTGCACGCCCCAAATGGGCATCATGCCAGCTCCGGTCCAGCACAATATTCGGTGGTTTGGGGGGGAGGGGCAGCCCAGGGCAGCAATGGCCAACGCCATTCTTGTGGAGACCGCAGTAACACTCCGCACAACGTTAATTATTTACTTGCATTCTTGGTGGGGGGGCCTCTTGGTGGAGGCCTGGTTCAACTGGGCAGCATGTGCAAGTTGCACATCTCCTCGTCCCTTCTGAATTGTATCATTGTACTCTGTACATCATGGGACCTCCCATTTGCCTCCCGTTTTGTGGCTCAAACATGCCCCATGGAGAGCTGTGGAGTCAATGACAGAACGGGCTCAAGCTAAATGGCCTTTTTTTTTTCTTCTTTGGCTCTGATTTTCGTGAAGTCCGCAAACACTTAACCAATGTAATCTTGTGTTTCAGTTATCATTGCAGCATGTGTTCTTAGCCACAAAGCTACATCGTAAATATTGCAAAACGCATGATAAAAATCAATTCAGGCAGGTGCCTGGGACACCCAGTGGCAGGCCCCCGGTAACTTTGGCGATGGGGCAGTAAGTGGCACACAATGGAAACAAATCTGCTACTGCCTTGTTCCCACTAGTTGGGTAGAGTCCTCATCACCCCCACCCCCTCCTCCCCTCCCCTCCCCCATCCTCGGGGAATTACTTCATTTCATTGCCAGCTCCATTGAAAACTCATATATGGAAGTCAATCAGTGAAAATCACACAGCGTTGCAACCTTTCAACTCAGGTGTGTAAATGTCTCTCCCAATCTGTATTTTGGGGCCTATTTCTGGGCTGCTGTTTTTGAAAATGCATGTTTTATGTAGTTTGTGCACTTTTTTTCGGAAGGGGTTAAATTTGCTGCATGTAGATCAGAAATCAGAGTTGGAATTCCGTATTTGTCCAATTTTTTGCACTGTGCCAACACTTCAGCTCAAGTACTGTATGTGTGTAAAAAAAAAAAATACGCCCACTGTTCTGCCTTAACCATGTGCCTGAACTCTAATTTCAGAAGAGCACTATTACCTGTATTGCACTATGATTTGAACTTCTTGCTCGTGCCGAAGCTGTCCTTTTTGTCTCTGAGTGAGGCTGGTTATTTTGACCGTACTGAGTTTGCCAAATTGCACGATGAAAAGGTGACTGCTTGGACAGACTGAACCAATTCTCGCTGTGCTTCCATTGTGGTCTCTCTCCTTTCACGGCTTTGAGGACTGATTCCATGGCTGTGGTGGGATCATCACCTGAAATCTTGGGGCCTCCCAACATTTCATTCTCGCTCGACGGAAGGAACTTCTCCACTTTAATGCAAGTTGGAGGAATAAGTAGAGAAGCGAGTGTTGACCTTTCCACAAATGGGACAAAATTCTGCGCCCGTCCTCAAACCAGACCTCCCAGTTGGGATTGCCGCATATTCCCAAGAATTGGAAATTGCCTTCTACAGCTACTAGGAAATGGAAAGGTTTGGGTAAGATATTGCATGTCACGGCCACCTGCTGGCACAAGTTCTTGTACTTGGGCTTCACATTTTAAGAATAATGTTGACATCAAGCTTTATTTAAATCGACACATTTTGTGAGTGTCTCAGCAAAACACTGAAGCAAAACCCTCCATTATTTCTATTTTTCCCCTTCCAAGCTCCTAAATTTGACAGCATTTGGTGGCAGGTATGAACATCTGCCGTCTGCTATGGGTTGCACAGTCCAAATATCTTTTTTAACCAGAGGTAGAAAACCAAATCGAATTGTACCATGCTAAGTGACCCCCTGTCCCATACTGGCCAGTTGTTTTTTTTTCATTATAATGTCATTATATTTGCAAGAGAAGGTTGTCATCTCCTTAGATTAGTCAACCTCAGAGCGACAAAGATTGCACCCATGGACCAAAATTTTCTGGAAACAGCTAGTTAAAACACATACATTGGAAATGCACTAAAATGTGAATTCTCAAGTTTGCTCTTGAAATTACAAAGTACAAGAATTTGTTCAGCAGTGACTGCAAGTTGAGAGGTTATCCATAGCCTTTAAAATCAATCCACAGAAAAATGTCGCGGATATATTTTCAATTATGTACAACAGTAACCAGTTAACAGTAAAACAAAATTGAAGCCATCACTGTTGTTTCAAAATGCATACCAAGCAGCATTCCATTCACAATCATATTGCAGAAATGTATTGATTATGTAGAGGTTTATTGTGCCTATTGCTCCACATCTAATTTCTGATCAATAAATGCTCAGACATTGAAGTTATTCTGGAAGTCTCGCCTTTTATTCTTGACTTTTCACCTGACCACTAGAAGACTTGTCAATCCGTGAGATGTCCCGGAGTGTGCTTTTTGCGAAACAACCTCGGGATTGTGTCCAGGACTGTCTTCTGTTCTCTCCTTCCCAGTTCACCATCGAAAGAAAAGTTTCACAGCTGTTCACTGTTAGATTTGCTGAAGGCACCCCACCCAAAAACATTTCCTTTTTGTATTTGTTTTGTAACTTCCTTTTGAGATACTGACGCAGTAAAATCAAAAGTGGAAGGAAATTAAGACCGTTTAGGCTGTTGGTTAACTCAGTGATAACCAAAGCAAACGGACGGCTGACGTTATTGCCAAATTCGTTGAATTCAACTCTCAAGGTTATGCTGAGGTTCTGTTGAGGCCAAATCCAGAGTACTTCATACAATTCTAGTTGTGAGCAACATACAACAGCATTTATATAGCGCCTATAATGTAGTAAAGCGTCCCAAGGTGCTTCACAGGAGTGCTATTGGGCAATATTTGACACCGCCACATAAAGTGATATTAGGACAGGTGGCCGAATGCTTGGTCAAAGAGGTAGCTTTTAAGGAGTGTCTTTAAAGGAGGAGAGAGGTGCTGAAAGGTTTAGGGATGGAATTCCAGAGCTTGGGGCCCAGACAGCTGAAGGCACATTATTTGGTATATGCACGATTCCATTTGTGGAGTTGTGGATGGTGGGGCGACGGAAATCGGGGATGCTCGAGGCCAATCAAATAAAATACACCAAAAGAGGGCACTCAGACCCTACAGGTGGCACAGAGCTTTGCAATGAAGCTGGTGCCCCAGTATTACAGGCGCAAAGTCTAAGCAACGGCTTAATTGTCTTCTGCTTCAAAATAAGACATTGTAGAGAGTTCCCTATAGAGGTGTACACTCAGATATTGTAGGGGTGTCAATCCATTGGAGCAAAGAATGAAGAAGACCTTGCAATCAAGGAGTGGGTTGCATACAACTCCACAAATGGAATCGTCCATATACCAAAAAATGTAAAACCTTCATGCACAGAAATTCAGATCTTGTCTGTAAAAATCGCTGGTCCCTGTACCTCACTTTTTTTTGCACCATTTCCTGGTTCTGCTCCATTGTTCTATTTTACTGGAGAAACGAGAGAAGCTGGGATTGTTCTCCTTGGAGCAGAGGTGCTTACGGGGAAATTTAATAGGTGTTCAAAATGATGAATAGTTTTCACGGAGTAAATTGGGGAAAAACTGTTCCATTAACAGGAGAGTCGGAAACCAGAGGTCACAGATTTAATATAATTGGCAAAAGAACCAGAGGGGGAGAGATTTTTTACGCTGCGAATTGTTATGATCTGGGCTTCACAGCCCACAGATTGTTGGAAGCAGATTCGATAGTAACTTTCAAAGGGGAATTGGATATATAGTTAAAGGGGAAAATATTACCAGGCAACGGGACTAATTGTGTGCCTCTGTCAGAGCTGGCACAGGCATTATGGGCCGAATGGCCTCCTGTGCTATGATTCCATGAGTAAAGCAACTGATTGATGTGGACCAATCCGACAAATTCCAGTACACAATTTAAACGCATTTAAGGCGAAGCTAGATAAAAACGAGCAGGTTATGCTGACGGTGAGATGAAGAGGGGTGGGAAGGGGCTCGTGTGGAGCATATAAACACTGGCACGGACCAGTCGGGATAAATGACCTGTTTCTGTGCTGTACATTCTATGTAATTCTATGCTTATTGCAATGCCGATCATTGGCAGCTCTGGGTCTTGCAGCATCTGCAGTGGCGGGCAATGAAAATATGCCTCTGGATCACGAGTAAAAGGCAGGTTGATGAATCCATCTGAATCTTTGGAAAGGGACAACATAAGTTGTAGGACCCAACTCCCCTGACTGGACTTCACAAAAGCACTCATAGTCTCGCGGCTATTCATATGTATACAGTTGATGAGAGTTTGTAGGGAGATTCTTTTAAGTATTTCTCGGGAAGCAACCGTTGCCAAATGAAACTGGTCACTATTGAGGTGGTCGTTCAATTTCGACCAGGGGAATCCCAGTTTATTGGCAATGACCGAAATAACTGAATCAGGCTGGATTCTAACAGCGGTTTCAGGCTAACAACTGGAGGCAGTTGGGGGGCAGGAATTGTTGAACAGTGAAGTTCATCGTGCTCTGATTATTGACACTGGGAGTGGAAGTGATTTGGGGAAGGACTAATTGTATTGCACTGGCAACAGTTCTCCTTTCCAAAACTGACCTAATATGGGTGCTGAGTCCGGCCCCTTCCTGCTCCATGTGCGGTGAAGGTGCATGTAAAGCAGCTTACCGTAGCCTGGTGAGGGCCACACTTATATTGGGCACTGAAACTTCTTATCATGTGACTTGGCTGATTTAAAATGTCATGTTCGGACTGGCCCTTTCTCGGTGGGAGTATCAGAAAGGTCAGAGATTTAGACTGCCTCTGTGATTCCAACCATCATGGCCTCAGATAATGAAGCAGTCCGTGCCCGCATGCAGCAAGACCTGGACAACAACCTCGGGCTGATAAATGCCCGGCAATGACCATCTCTAACAAGCGAGTGTCTAACCACCTTCCCTTGACCTTCAACGCCATTGCCATCACCGAATCCCCTACCGTCAATATCTTGGGATAAAAACAGAAAACGTTGGAAATCTCAGCGGGTCAGGCAGCATCTGTCATCGACCCGAAACGCTGACTCTGTTTCTCTTCCCACAGATGCTGCCTATCCCGCCGAGATTTCCAATATTTTCTGTTTTTATTTCAGATTCCAGCATCCGCAGTATTTTGCTTTTGTATCTATATCGTGGGGGTCACTATTGACCAGCCACATAAATACTGTGGCAACAAGCAGGTCACAATCTGCATATTCTGCGGTGAGTGACTCGCCTCCTGACTCCTCAAAACCTTCCCACCATCTACAAGGCAGAAGTCAGGAGTGTGATGGAATACTCTCCATTTGCCTAGATGAGTGCAGCTCCAACAACATTCAAGAAACTCAACACCATCCAGGACAAAGCAGCCAGCTTGATCGGCACCCCATCCACCAATTTCAACATTCATTCACTCCCTCCACCACCGGCGCACTATGCACCGTCTACAAGATGCACTGCAGCAACTCGCCAAGGCTTCTTGAACAGCACCAGCCAAATCCACAACCTGCACCACTTGAAAGGACAAGGGCAGCAGGCGCATGGGAACACCACCGCCTCCACGTTCCTGACTTGGAAATATATCGGCTGCTTCTTCATCGTCGCTGGGTCAAAACCCTGGAACTCCCTCCCTAACAGCACTGTGGGAGTACCTTCACCACACGGACTGCAGCAGTTCAAGAAGGCGGCTCACCACCATCTTCTCAAGGGCAAATAGGGATGGGCAATAAATGCTGGCCTTGCCAGTGATGTCCACATCCTGTGAATTAATATATATATTTTTTAAATATAACTTTAATATATATAAATGACTTTTAGGTGGGTGTACAGGGCACAATTTCAAAATTTGCAGATGACACAAAACTTGTAAGTATAGTGAACAGCGGAGGAGAGTGATAGACAGGCTGGTGAAATGGGCTGGACACATGGCAGATGAAATTTTAACACAAAAAAATGTGAGGTGATTTTGGTATAAAGATTGAGGAGAGAACATACAAGTTAAATGGTACAATCCTAAAGGTGGTGCACGGACAGAGAGACCTAGGGGTATGTGTGCACAAATCACCGGATAAATTCATAGATATATTACCAACGTACATGCAGCATAACCTCAAAAATATTTATCATAACACAGAATTTATTTGGCAATCTCGTGCATCAGAACCATTAGAGTGAAGTAGCTTACTCATACATCTTCTAATCTCAGACATCATGCCCATTGTAGTGGAATGTTTTATCTGTCCCAATCTCACTACTTGGGTGTTTTTGCTGTGAGTCACTGTAATTCAATATAGCTGGCTCATGGCCACATCACTCCAGCTTTATCAGGACCTGTGTGCTCCTGTCTGCTCTGTCTGACATTATAACCAAACATCTACCAGTCCAATCAGAACTAACCCGTTTGCTGCTGATCGATGATTTTTGTTATTTCCATAGTGAGACCTTTACAAATGCACCGCTTTCCTTCTCACTTTTTTGGACCAGCTGAATGATTCAACAACAACTTGCGTTTATCTAGCACCGTTGACGTCCCAAGGCACTCCACAGGAGTATTTTAAGACAGAACAAATAAATTTGACACCGAGCCACAAGAAATGATGGCAGATGACCAAAAGCTTGGTCAAATAGGTAGGCTTAAAGGAGGAAGGAGAGGCGGAGAGGTTTGGGGAGCAGGTTCCGGAGCTTGGGGCCCAGGCAGCTGAAGGCTGTTCAGTTTATTTACGGATTTTTGGCATCCGCAGTATTTTGTTTTAATTAAAGGAAGCGGTGACTCATCCAGTTTGATGGGTAAGTACAGGTATTGTGTTTTTGAGAAGGCAAATGAGGAAACTTCTAAAGTGTAAAATTTACATCAAAAGTTACCTCTTTAAAATTAAGTTAATTGCCGTGAATGGGTTTTTATGCAACAAAGCAAACCTCAGAATACTAAACTTGCAGAATGGGCATATAATTGGCACATGAATTTCAACAGATAAATGTGAGGTGTTACATTTTGATAAGTAAAATAGGAAGGTCACATATTACTTGGAAAATATGAATCTAAAATGGGCTAGAGGAGCAAAGGGCTCTCGGAGTATAAATACACAAATCACTAAAAGTAGTGACACATGTTAACAAGGCCATTTAAAAAAAAAAAGCAAACCGAGCACGAGGGTTTATTTCTAAAGGGATAGATTAAAAGTAGAGAATTTATGCGAAACTTGTATTGAACCTTGGTTTGACCACACTTGGAGTACTGCGTACAATTCTGGTCGTCATATTATAAAAAGGATATAAAGGCACTGGAAAAAGAATTACAGGGATACCTGTACCAGATAATGCCTATAGGGAAAGGATGAACAGGCTGGCTCTCTTTTCTCTTGAAATGAGAAGGAAGGCTGAGGGGTGATCTAATAGAGGTCTTTAAAATTATGAAAGGTTTAGATAGAGTATATCAGCCATCATAGGCAGTTCCTCAGGATCGAGGAAGACTTGCTTCCACTCTTAGCATGAGTTCTTAGGTGGCTGTATAGTCCAATACGAGAACCACAGTCTCTGTCACAGGTGGGACAGACAGTGGTTGAAGGGAAGGGTGGGTGGGGAGTCTGGTTTGCCGCACGCTCCTTCCGCTGCCTGAGCTTGATTTCTGCATGCTCTCGGCGACCTCCCGGATGCACTTCCTCCACCTAGAGCGGTCTATGGCCAGGGACTCCCAGGTGTCAGTGGGGATGTCGCACTAAGTGGATACAGAGAGAGTGTTTCCACTTGTGGAGCAGAGCAAAACTAGAGGCCAGCAATATAAGATAGTCACCAAGAAATCCAATAGGGAATTCAGGAGAAACTTCTTTACCCAGAAAGTGGTGAGAATGTGGTACTCGCTACCACAGGGAGTGGTTGAAGTGAGTAGTATCGATGTATTTAAGGGGAGGCTGGATAAGTATACGAGGGAGGATGGAGTTGATCGGTGAGACAAGTTGAATTGGACTCGTAAAAGGCAATCTGCAATCATTTCTGTTGCAGTAAAAGCCATCGTATAGATGATAAAACATCGAGTACACTGGTGGAAGTGTATCTAAGCTTGCAAACAACCAGCCCACCTCCCAGGCCCGGCCAGCAGCCTTTAAAGTCCCATTTTAACCCTTTATTACCCTTTGTTTTTGATTTTTTAAAAGAAAGCTTTGGAGCAGGGAGAATTGAAGAGAACCTTCATTGTGCCACTTGTCAACGAGAGCTACACAGACCGAGGGAGAGATAGGGAGGGACCTACACACAGACCGAGGGAGAGAGAGGGAGGGACCTACACACAGACCGAGGGAGAGAGAGGGAGGGACCTACACACAGACCGAGGGAGAGAGGGGGAGGGACCTACACACAGACCGAGGGAGAGGGAGGGACCTACACACAGACCGAGGGAGGGAGGGGGAGGGACCTACACACAGACCGAGGGAGGGAGGGGGAGGGACCTACACACAGACCGAGGGAGGGACCTACACACAGACCGAGGGAGAGAGAGGGAGGGACCTACACACAGACCGAGGGAGAGAGAGGGAGGGACCTACACACAGACCGAGGGAGAGAGGGGGAGGGACCTACACACAGACCGAGGGAGAGAGAGAGAGGGACCTACACACAGACCGAGGGAGAGAGAGGGGAAGGGACCTACACACAGACCGAGGGAGGGAGAGGGAGGGACCTACACACAGACCGAGGGAGAGACCTACACACAGACCGAGGGAGAGAGAGGGGAAGGGACCTACACACAGACCGAGGGAGGGAGAGGGAGGGACCTACACACAGACCGAGGGAGAGAGAGGGAGGGACCTACACACAGACCGAGGGAGGGAGAGGGAGGGACCTACACACAGACCGAGGGAGGGAGAGGGAGGGACCTACACACAGACCGAGGGAGAGAGAGGGAGGGACCTACACACAGACCGAGGGAGAGAGAGGGAGGGACCTACACACAGACCGAGGGAGGGAACTACACACAGACCGAGGGAGAGAGAGGGAGGGACCTACACACAGACCGAGGGAGGGAGAGGGAGGGACCTACACACAGACCGAGGGAGAGAGAGGGAGGGACCTACACACAGACCGAGGGAGAGAGAGGGAGGGACCTACACACAGACCGAGGGAGGGACCTACACACAGACCGAGGGAGAGAGAGAGAGGGACCTACACACAGACCGAGGGAGAGAGAGGGAGGGACCTACACACAGACCGAGGGAGGGAACTACACACAGACCGAGGGAGAGAGAGGGAGGGACCTACACACAGACCGAGGGAGGGAGAGGGAGGGACCTACACACAGACCGAGGGAGAGAGAGGGAGGGACCTACACACAGACCGAGGGAGGGAACTACACACAGACCGAGGGAGGGAGAGGGGGAGAACTACACACAGACCGAGGAGGAGGGAACTACACACAGACCGAGGGAGAGAGAGGGAGAGAACTACACACAGACCGAGGGAGGGAACTACACACAGACCGAGGGAGGGAGAGGGGGAGAACTACACACAGACCGAGGGAGGGAACTACACACAGACTGAGGGAGAGAGAGGGAGGGACCTACACACAGACCGAGGAGGAGGGAACTACACACAGACCGAGGGAGGGAGAGGGAGGGACCTACACACAGACCGAGGAGGAGGGAACTACACACAGACCGAGGGAGAGAGAGGGAGGGACCTACACACAGACCGAGGAGGAGGGAACTACACACAGACCGAGGGAGAGAGAGGAAGAGAACTACACACAGACCGAGGGAGGGAACTACACACAGACCGAGGGAGGGAGAGGAAGAGAACTACACACAGACCGAGGGAGGGAACTACACATAGACCGAGGGAGAGAGGGGGAGGGAACTACACACAGACCGAGGGAGAGAGGGGGAGGGAACTACACACAGACCGAGGGAGAGAGAGGGAGGGACCTACACACAGACCGAGGAGGAGGGAACTACACACAGACCGAGGGAGGGAGAGGAAGAGAACTACACACAGACCGAGGGAGGGAACTACACACAGACCGAGGGAGAGAGGGGGAGAGAACTACACACAGACCGAGGGAGAGAGGGGGAGGGAACTACACACAGACCGAGGGAGAGAGAGGGAGGGAACTACACACAGACCGAGGGAGAGAGAGGGAGGGACCTACACACAGACCGAGGAGGAGGGAACTACACACAGACCGAGGGAGGGAGAGGAAGAGAACTACACACAGACCGAGGGCGGGAACTACACACAGACCGAGGGAGAGAGAGGGAGGGACCTACACACAGACCGAGGAGGAGGGAACTACACACAGACCGAGGGAGGGAACTACACACAGACCGAGGGAGGGAGAGCTACACACCGAGCGAGGGAGAGAGAGGGAGGGAACTACACACAGACCGAGGGAGGGAGAGGGGGAGAGAGAGAGAGAGAGAGGGAACTACACACCAACCGAGGGAGAGAAAGAGCAGGAACTACACACCGATCGAGAGAGAGAGAGAGGGAACTGCACACCGAGAGAGAGAGTGAGGGAACTGCACACCGAGAGAGAGAGGGAAGTACACACAGACCAAGGGAGAGAGAGAGAGGGAAGTACACACAGACCGAGGGAGAGAGGGAGGTTGACCATGCGAGGTCCCATCAATTGTCTCTTGATGCAAACTTATTTTGTGCTAATTAAGACTCTACTTGGCATTTGTAGCAAACAAAAAAACGTTTTATTCAATCGCAAAATGAAAACGTTTTCAAAATCCATTGATACAAGCCGCGGAGGTTGCAGACAGGCAATGCATAGTGGTTTCATACAAAAGCAGGGAGGGGGACTGAGGAGGTTGCGTGCTCCCCATCAGCCCCCACACAGGTTGGTTTGACGGACCAACCCTCAGGTATCCCGCGGATGGAACAGCAACACACAGCAGGGGGCAGCCAGCTGTCGGGCTGGCCATTTCCAGAGCACATTCACTGCACCGTCAGCACATTCACTGACATTTACACCCTACAGCAAGGCAAAGAACCAAAACCATCCCAAGTGGCTCATTTAGCTTTACTGGATTAGGCTGACCAGGTTTGGGCCTTTCTGTCCCCTGATTGTGGTTTTTTTTTAATTCCTTAGTTCTAAATGAGGACAATCACTTTCTTTGAACGTATATATGGGATTTGCTCTCCCAGCATTAACAGTAGCCGGCTATTTGGGTGTATGTATCACTCTATTCCCCTCTCGCACTGTTACGTCCTATTTATTTATTAGAGCGAATGCAGAATCTGGTCAGCTTAATTATTGTCGCTATTACCTATGTCCTAAAAGAGGTGTTTGGGTTCAAGGGGTTTTGAAAAGAATGCAGAAGCTTAACAACGCCCCAGTAAATGCAAAGCGCCTCGATTTGTGCGGAGTCACTCTTTAGTTGTGGTCATTCTGATTTCTTGTTTCTTACTTTTTCCTTGGCATCTTTTCTTCTTTAACCATAGCTTCAAACTCTGCACACAAAAAAAACAAGAGAAGTGGATAGGAATCTTGCGTTAAATTGTTCATTCTCATTCGCTGTTTGATCGGCTGAGTGAGCCAGCAGCTCAAGCGGTCGAGGCCTTCACAGAACAAGCAAGTCACAGCAGCCCTGGCTCAGTGATAGCGCGCTCAACTTTGGGTCAGAAGGGAAATGGGAATTCTCCTGGTAATTCCAGAGGGGGATGGGAATTGTCGTGGGAATTACAGAGCCACTACATGCGCTCTTCCCTGTTCAGAGAGCAGACAATGAAGTCCGCTCTCCTGAGGTTACAGGACCTCTCCTGACCTGCCCCAAAGTGCTGACCACGGCAGGACCTGCCGGATGTGGGCAGAGGCGAAGCCGCCGCCATTCCCCCTCCAAAACCGGCCTTATCCACCGGCGCTAAGGTGCCGAATTTCACGGCCGTAGGCTTTCGAAACACAGGCCTTAGATCACAGCATGGGAGAGTGCAAGCAAGGGAAGTACTGCAGTATAAAAAGGCAATAGCTCGCTGTAGAGCATACATCAAAGGTTTGCACCACAAAGCTATGGCTCGGGCAAAGCAGTGATAGGGACTAACAGTATGGTATGAAAAGAATTGAGGCCCCTCATCCCCAAATCAACTCAAAAGACTGGGGGGGTGGTCATAAAACACCCAATAGTGTTGCACGTAGCAGGAAGCAGAAAACTGTATGTAAAGTCCTACAATATTTCACTCAATGCGATCCGGTACGTGGATAAACCATTCTTGCAATTTACCCGAGAGGTTCCCGGCACAGGTGGTTTCAGATATGAGGCTGAACGTGCTCGACACTGAATGAAGTGTTGCATAATGAATGTTTTGAAGCAAGAATAATTGAAGTTAATTCTCAGACATATCACTGTCTCTAGCTTTACAGATCTGTTCAAAGGATAAGGAAGCAATTCTCGTAACAGCTAACCAGTAGCAACATGCATGTATGGCGTAGTAAAACGTCCCAAGGCGCTTCACAGGAGCACAATCAGACAAAAATTGACACCGAGCCAAAGAAGAAGATATTTGGACAGGATATTAAAACATCCAGTGTGTTTTTTTTAATTAGTTCCTGGAATGTGGGTATCGCCAGCAAGGCTAGCATTTACTGCCCAAACCACCCTTGAGAAGGTGGCAGTGAGCCAACTTATGCAAGTGAGAAGCCATTTCAGAGAGCAGCTAAGAGTGAAGTATAGGCCAGACAGGATAAAGGACATTAGTGTTACCACAATCCAGTAGTTTCGTGGTTACCATTACTAATTTTTTAAATTCCAGATTTATTTAATTAACTGAATTTAAATTCCCCAGCTGCCATGGTGGGATTTGAACTCATGAATCACAGATCATTAGTCCAGGCCTCTGGATTACTGGTCCAGTGACATAACCACTATGCTACTGTATACTAATACAGATAATGCTGGAAACATTTAACTGGTCTAACATTTCCATGCAGGGGTCACCATAACTGACTCAGCAATATATCCACAGACTGAGGTGAAGGGGTCATGGGACTTGATACGTAACAAAAGCTTTCGGCCCCAGACCGTGAACCCCTTTCCGGATCTGTGACTTACGAACAGGTTGCTGAACTGGAATTCTTTTTTAAAACGCTTTGATGTGCAATGCTGCTGGTGATCGGCATTGAACCAGACTGCTCCTTCCAGTACCGATACTTAACCTCACCCCCTCTCCCGTCCCCCTCAAGAGAAAAAGCAGCCGCAATGTGGAGAAGTGATCCTGCACAGCCAGAAGTGCTTGCGTGTGATGGTCTCGAACGACGACTCATTGCTGAAGGTGTCCCTGACGATTACGTGTGCGGGAAGTGTATCCGCCTCCAGCTCCTGCCGGACTGCATTGCGGAATTGGAGCTGAGGGTGGATTCACACTGGAGCATCCACAATGCTGAGAACGACGTGAGTAGCACGTGTAGCGAGTTGGTCTTACCGCAGGAGAAGTGTCCACAGCCAGCTAGGGAATGGAAGACCAGCAGGAAGAGTACTGCAAGGAAGGTAGTGCAGGGGTCCCCTGTGGTCATCCCCCTGCAAAACAGATACACTGCTTTGAGTGCTGTTGAGGGGGATGACTCATCAGGGGAGGGCAGCAGCAGCCAAGTTCATGGCACCGTGGCTGGCTCTGTTGCACAGGAGGGCAGGAAAAAGAGTGGGAAAGCGATAGTGATAGGGGATTCAATTGTGAGGGGAATAGATAGGAGTTTCTGCGGCCGCAACCGAGACTCCAGGATGGTATGTTGCTTCCCTGGTGCAAGGGTCAAGGATGTCTCGGAGCGGGTGCAGGACATTCTAAAAAGGGAGGGAGAACAGCCAGTTGTCATGGTGCACATTGGTACCAACGACACAGGTAAAACAAGGGATGACGTCCTACGAAACGAATTTAAGGAGCTAGGAGCTAAATTAAAAAGTAGGACCTCAAAAGTAGTAATCTCGGGATTGCTACCAGTGCTACGTGCTAGTCAGAGTAGGAATCACAGGATAGCACAGATGAATACGTGGCTTGAGCAGTGGTGCAGCAGGGAGGGTTTCAAATTCCTGGGGCATTGGAACCGGTTCTGGGGGAGGTGGGACCAGTACAAACCAGACGGTCTGCACCTGGGCAGGACCGGAACCAATGTCCTAGGGGGAGTGTTTGCTAGTGCTGTTGGGGAGGAGTTAAACTAATATGGCAGGGGGATGGGAACCAATGCAGGGAGACAGAGGGAAACAAAAAGGAGACAAAAGCAAAAGACAGGAGATGAGGAAAAGTGGAGGGCAGAGAAACCCAAGAAAAAGAACAAAAAGGGCCACTGTACAGCAAAATTCTAAAAGGACAAAGGGTGTTAAAAAAACAAGCCTGAAGACTTTGTATCTTAATGCAAGGAGTATCCGTAATAAGGTGGATGAATTAACTGTGCAAATAGATGTTAACAAATATGATGTGATTGGGATTACGGAGACGTGGCTCCAGGATGATCAGGGCTGGGAACTCAACATCCAGGGGTATTCAACATTCAGGAAGGATAGAATAAAAGGAAAAGGAGGTGGGGTAGCATTGCTGGTTAAAGAGGACATTAATGCAATAGTTAGAAAGGACATTAGCTTGGATGATGTGGAATCTATATGTAGAGCTGCAGAACACCAAAGGGCAAAAAACGTTAGTGGGAGTTGTGTACAGACCTCCAAACAGTAGTAGTGATGTTGGGGAGGGCATCAAACAGGAAATTAGGGGTGCATGCAATAAAGGTGCAGCAGTTATAATGGGTGACTTTAATATGCACATAGATTGGGCTAGCAAAACTGGAAGCAATACGGTGGAGGAGGATTTCCTGGAGTGCATAAGGGATGGTTTTCTCGACCAATATGTCGAGGAACCAACTAGGGGGGATGCCATCTTAGACTGGGTGTTGTGTAATGAGAGAGGATTAATTAGCAATCTCGTTGTGCGAGGCCCCTTGGGGAAGAATGACCATAATATGGTGGAATTCTGCATTAGGATGGAGAATGAAACAGTTAATTCAGAGACCATGATCCAGAACTTAAAGAAGGGTAACTTTGAAGGTATGAGGCGTGAATTGGCTGGGATAGATTGGCGAATGATACTTAAGGGGTTGACTGTGGATGGGCAATGGCAGACATTTAGAGACCGCATGGATGAACTACAACAATTGTACATTCCTGTCTGGCGTA
The DNA here is from genome assembly GCF_044704955.1 of Pristiophorus japonicus. Taxonomy (NCBI): domain Eukaryota; kingdom Metazoa; phylum Chordata; class Chondrichthyes; family Pristiophoridae; genus Pristiophorus; species Pristiophorus japonicus. Next base: position 125,688,073 of record NC_091992.1, on the reverse strand, counting down.
AAAATAAAAAAGGGAAGGTGGCTCAACCGTGGCTATCAAGGGAAATCAGGGATAGTATTAAAGCCAAGGAAGTGGCATACAAATTGGCCAGAAATAGCAGCGAACCCGGGGACTGGGAGAAATTTAGAACTCAGCAGAGGAGAACAAAGGGTTTGATTAGGGCAGGGAAAATGGAGTACGAGAAGAAGCTTGCAGGGAACATTAAGATGGATTGCAAAAGCTTCTATAGATATGTAAAGAAAAAAAGGTTAGTAAAGACAAACGTAGGTCCCCTGCAGTCAGAATCAGGGGAAGTCATAACGGGGAACAAAGAAATGGCAGACCAATTGAACAAGTACTTTGGTTCGGTATTCACTAAGGAGGACACAAACAACCTTCCGGATATAAAAGGGGTCAAAGGGTCTAGTAAGGAGGAGGAACTGAGGGAAATCCTTATTAGTCGGGAAATTGTGTTGGGGAAATTGATGGGATTGAAGGCCGATAAATCCCCAGGGCCTGATGGACTGCATCCCAGTGTACTTAAGGAGATGGCCTTGGAAATAGCGGATGCATTGACAGTCATTTTCCAACATTCCATTGACTCTGGATCAGTTCCTATGGAGTGGAGGGTAGCCAATGTAACCCCACTTTTTAAAAAAGGAGGGAGAGAGAAAACAGGGAATTATAGACCGGTCAGCCTGACATCGGTAGTGGGTAAAATGATGGAATCAATTATTAAGGATGTCATAGCAGCGCATTTGGAAAGAGGTGACATGATAGGTCCAAGTCAGCATGGATTTGTGAAAGGGAAATCATGCTTGACAAATCTTCTGTAATTTTTTGAGGATGTTTCCAGTAGCGTGGACAAGTGAGAACCAGTTGATGTGGTATATTTGGACTTTCAGAAGGCTTTCGACAAGGTCCCACACAAGAGATTAATGTGCAAAGTTAAAGCACATGGGATTGGGGGTAGTGTGCTGATGTGGATTGAGAACTGGTTGGCAGCCAGAAAGCAAAGAGTAGGAGTAAATTGGTACTTTTCAGAATGGCAGGCAGTGACTAGTGGGGTACCGCAAGTTTCTGTGCTGGGGCCCCAGTTGTTTACACTGTACATTAATGATTTAGACGCGGGGATTAAATGTAGTATCTCCAAATTTGCGGATGACACTAAGTTGGGTGGCAGTGTGAGCTGCGAGGAGGATGCTATGAGGCTGCAGAGTGACTTGGATAGGTTAGTTGAGTGGGCAAATGCATGGCAGATAAAGTATAATGTGGATAAATGTGAGGTTATCCACTTTGGTGGTAAAAACAGAGAGACAGACTATTATCTGAATGGTGACAGATTAGGAAAAGGGAAGGTGCAACGAGACCTGGGTGTCATGGTACATCAGTCATTGAAGGTTGGCATGCAGGTACAGCAGGCGGTTAAGAAAGCAAATGGCATGTTGGCCTTCATAGCGAGGGGATTTGAGTACAGGGGCAGGGAGGTGTTGCTACAGTTGTACAGGGCCTTGGTGAGGCCACACCTGGAGTATTGTGTACAGTTTTGGTCTCCTAACTTGAGGAAGGACATTCTTGCTATTGAGGGAGTGCAGCGAAGGTTCACCAGACTGATTCCCGGGATGGTGGGACTGCCCTATCAAGAAAGATTGGATCAACTGGGTTTGTATTCACTGGAGTTTAGAAGAATGAGAGGGGACTTCATAGAAACGTTTAAAATTCTGACGGGTTTAGACAGGTTAGATGCAGGAAGAATGTTCCCAATGTTGGGGAAGTCCAGAACCAGGGGTCACAGTCTAAGGATAAGGGGTAAGCCATTTAGGACCGAGATGAGGAGAAACATCTTCACCCAGAGAGTGGTGAACCTGTGGAATTCTACCACAGAAAGTTGTTGAGGCCAATTCACTAAATATATTCAAAAGGGAGTTAGATGAAGTCCTTACTACTAGGGGGATCAAGGGGTATGGCGAGAAAGCAGGAATGGGGTACTGAAGTTGCATGTTCAGCCATGAACTCATTGAATGGCGGTGCAGGCTAGAAGGGCCGAATGGCGTACTCCTGCACCTATTTTCTATGTTTCTATGTTTCTATAACAAGTTGCGGTTTGGAAATTGTGCTTGGGAACTTCTGGCCACGTTGGTCTTTAACCCAGCCAAAATCTTCACTGAATCGGAGAGCAGAGGCATTGACACTTTGGGGAGGACCATTGTCACATCCTGTTTACTCACACCTGGGGAGCAAAATTCAGTGCATTTGTGGATCCCGTTAACGCCCCAGGGGGGGCGCTAATGGGGCGCAAATGCATTACCGCCCGGGCGTGGTGCTGACAACAACTTCCGCCATATTGGGCGGGACTTTAACGGCGGCGCAACAGCATTGTACCTGATCTCCTGCGCCCGGGGATCGTGACGTCATCGTCACGTGCACTGTCCTGTTAGCGCCCCGGCTCCGAAACTCACTTCCGACCCCTGCAGCAGCGCCGGGCGCAAACACAGGCGGCTGCAGGAGGTGTGGATTGGAGCGGTCGACCATTACCAGGACAATAATTAAAGGTAAGGTGGCCGAGGTAAGTAAAAAAATATATATTACCGTGCTTTTCCCGCCGCTGCTCCGTTTTCTTCGCGGGGTTCTGTCTGCGAGCGCTCTGCTCGAGTGCTGGGCTGATCGTGCGGCACCCCCGCTCCCTAGTTGGTCCAGGTAGGTCCCTTTCTTCATTGCAGAGCCAGCAGCGATGGCCCTGCCCTTTAAGTGAAGGACGGGCCCATTGGATACGGCAGCGCTGCACAGCCCAGTGTCATCATCATAGGCAGTCCCTCGAAATCCACTTCAAAAGTGAGTTCTCAGGTGACTGAACAGTCCAATACGGGAATTACAGTCTCTGTCACAGGTGGGACAGACAGCGGTTGAGGGAAAGGGTGGGTGGGGAGTCTGTTTGCCGCTCGCTCCTTCCACTGCCTGCGCTTGTTTTTCTGCACGCTTTCAGCGACGAGACTCGAGGTGCTCAGCGCCCTCCCAGATGCTCTTCCTCCACTTAGGGCGGTATTTGGCCAGGGACTCCCAGGTGTCGGTTGGGTATGTTGCATTTTATGAAGGAGGTTTTGAGGGTGTCCTTGAAATATTTCCTCTGCTCACCTGGTGCTCGCTTGCCATGAAGGAGCTCCGAGTAGAGCGCTTGCTTTGGGAGTCTCGTGTCGGGCATGCGGACGATGTGGCCCGCCCAGCGGAGCTGATCGAGTGTGGTCAGTGCTTCAATGCTGGAGATGTTGACCTGGTCGGAGGCGTCCGCCCCATTAGCACTCCGTGAAGGAAGTGAAGCACTTGATTGAGAGATTCACTTCCTTCCGGGAGCACTAAACCACATTTTTTTGAGAGGGGGGACACTTTAGCGCCTGGCACTAAGTTTCCACCTCTCAGATGTTACTGCCCCAAACAGGTCGATAATGAATTGTTTCCTCCTGGTGTTCTAAACAGGTTGACATCTCTGGTTTGAGGTACCTCTGGTGATTTCATCACCTCTAACCCTGCCTCCAATCACCCTGCCCATCTCTTACATTTTTATAACTAATAAACAAAATTATTCAAAGAAAATGAAAAGAAAAACACACACTGTTTTTTTTCTGCCTGTGTAATTTTTCACCCTGATTGCCCACAGCAGCGTCCAGGAGATTTACCTTCAATTCCTGGAGACTCCAGGATAATTGTGGAGGGTTGACAACCCCTACCTGACACCACTCTCCTAATCCACACTGATTTTCAGCGGATTTACTCACCATGCTACGTAGACTTTGGATTCTAAATTGAGCCCTCCTGTTGGTTTTCCTCTGAGGCTCCTTTTGTTTGTAATATTTGCAACAACAGCAATGCTGGCAAGCTGTAAATCCTACCTTTAAAGTCAATCCTTCCATCTCCATCGACGTCCGCTGCTTGGAGCATAGCATCAGCTTCTTCATCTGACAGAGGGGCAAGTGGCACAGTGGTGGGGATTGTCGACAGGATGTATCTGCAACACACCGTGCGGGAAGCAAAGGCGTCAGGTTCTCGTCCTTAAGGTGCAAAGTGGGAGACAGTTAAAAGCATGAAGTCTTTCCAAAGCAACTTTCTTCATTTAAGAGCTTAATTTTGTTGATTCAAAGCTTCTTCAGTCTGTGTTCAAATGTACCATAGAACGTGGGAGGGGCAGCCAGGGGTGCATTGGAATAGTCAAGTCTAGAGGTAACATAGGCATGGATGAGGGTTACAGCAACAGAAGAGCTGAGGCAGGGGGGGAGGCGGGCAATGTTGCGGAGGTGGAAATAGCTGGTTTTACTTATGTTGCGGATGTGTGGTCAAAAGCGAATTTCAGGGTCAAATGTGACACCTAGTTTGTGAACAGTCTGGTTCAGCCTTGGAGTGAAGGTGGGAAGAGGGATGGAGTCAGTGGCTATGGAGCGGAGTTTGTGGCGGGGACCGAAAACAATGGCTTCGGTCTTCCCAATATTTAATTGGAGAACATTTCTTGTCATCGAGTAGTGGATGTCGGACAAGCAGCCTGACAATTTAGAGAGTGTGGAGGGGTCGAGAGAAGTGGTGGTGAGGTAGAGCTGGGTGTTATCAGCGTACATGTGGAAACTGACGGATGATATCACCAAGGGGCAACATGTAGATGAGAAATAGGAGGGACCAAGGATATATCCTTGGGAAACACCAGAGGCAACGATGCGGGGGCGGGAAGAGGAGCCGTTGGCACGTGATTCTCTGGCTACGATTAGAGAGATAAGAATGGAACCAGGCGAGTGCAGTCCCACCCAGCTGGACGGTGGTGGAGAGGTGTTGGAGAAGGATGGTGGTCAACTGTGTCAAAGTCTGCACACAAATCGAGAAGGATGAGGAGGGATAGTTTATAAAAGGGGTCAGAGGGTCTAGTAAGAAGGAGGAACTGAGGGAAATCCTTATTAGTCGGGAAATTGTGTTGGGGAAATTGATGGGATTGAAGGCCGATAAATCCCCAGGGCCTGATGGACTGCATCCCAGAGTACTTAAGGAGGTGGCCTTGGAAATAGCGGATGCATTGACAGTCATTTTCCAACATTCCATAGACTCTGGATCAGTTCCTATGGAGTGGAGGGACAAGGGAGAACCAGTTGATGTGGTGTATTTGGACTTTCAGAAGGCTTTCGACAAGGTCCCACACAAGAGATTAATGTGCAAAGTTAAAGCACATGGGATTGGGGGTAGTGTGCTGACATGGATTGAGAACTGGTTGGCAGACAGGAAGCAAAGAGTAGGAGTAAATGGATACTTTTCAGAATGGCAGGCAGTGACTAGTGGGGTACCGCAAGGTTCTGTGCTGGGGCCCCAGCTGTTTACATTGTACATTAATGATTTAGATGTGGGGATTAAATGTAGTATCTCCAAATTTGCAGATGACACTAAGTTGGGTGGCAGTGTGAGCTGCGAGGAGGATGCTATGAGGCTGCAGAGTGACTTGGATTGGTTAGGTGAGTGGGCAAATGCATGGTAGATGAAGTATAATGTGGATAAATGTGAGGTTATCCACTTTGGTGGTAAAAACAGAGAGACAGACTATTATCTGAATGGTGACAGATTAGGAAAAGGGGAGGTGCAACGAGACCTGGGTGTCATGGTACATCAGTCATTGAAGGTTGGCATGCAGGTACAGCAGGCGGTTAAGAAGGCAAATGGCATGTTGGCCTTCATAGCGAGGAGATTTGAGTACAGGGGCAGGGAGGTGTTACTACAGTTGTACAGGGCCTTGGTGAGGCCACACCTGGAGTATTGTGTACAGTTTTGGCCTCCTAACTTGAGGAAGGACATTCTTGCTATTGAGGGAGTGCAGCGAAGGTTCACCAGACTGATTCACGGGATGGTGGGACTGACCTATCAAGAAAGACTGGATCAACTGGGCTTGTATTCACTGGAGTTCAGAAGAATGAGAGGGGATCTCATAGAAACGTTTAAAATTCTGACGGGTTTAGACAGGTTAGATGCAGGAAGAATGTTCCCAATGTTGGGGAAGTCCAGAACCAGGGGTCACAGTCTAAGGATAAGGGGCAAGCCATTTAGGACCGAGATGAGGAGAAACTTCTTCACCCAGAGAGTGGTGAACCTATGGAATTCTCTACCACAGAAAGTTGTTGAGGCTAATTCACTAAATATATTCAAAAAGAAGTTAGATGTAGTCCTTACTACTCGGGGGATCAAGGGGTATGACGAGAAAGCAGGAATGGGGTACTGAGGTTGCATGTTGAGCCATGAGCTCATTGAATGGCGGTGCAGACTCGAAGGGCCGAATGGCCTACTCCTGTACCTTGTTTGTATGTTTCTATGTTTATCTTTGTCACAATCGCAAGGATGTCATTTGAGCCGTTTTGGTACTGTGTCGGGGCGGAAACCAGATTGGAGGGATTGAAGCATGGAGTTCTGGGAAAGATGGGCACGGATTTTGGAGGCGACAACACGTTCAAGGACTTTGGAGAGGAAAGGGAGGTTGGAGATGGGGCAATCGTTTGCAAGGATGGAGGGGGTCAAGGGTTAGTTTTTTGAGGAGAGGGGTACTGAAGGCAGATTTGAAGGAGAGGGGGCAGTACCTGAGGAGAAAGAACTGTTAACAATGTCAGCTGACATGGGAGCCAGAATAGGAAGTTGGGTGGTCAACAGTTTGGTGGGAATAAGGTCAAGGGAGCAGGAAGTGGGTCTCACGGACAAGATGAGCACAGGAAGTCATGAGGGGAGATCGGAGAGAAACTGGTGAGTTCGGGGCTAGGGCAAGGGGATCCTTAGAGGAAGTTTGGCCGGTGGGCAAGGGAAAGGAAGGGAAGAGGCAGAGGCAGCTGATCGGATGGTCTCAATCTTAGAGACAAAGAAGTCCATGAGCTCCTCGCTCTTGTTGTTGGAGGTGAGTGTGGAGGAGACAGGGGAGAGGGGTTTAAGAAGACAATTTGCAGCAGAGAATAGAAGCCAGGGGTTATCTTTCCATTCCAGGATGATCCTGGAATAGTGAGCAGTTTTAGCAGACGAGAGCAGGACCTGATAATGCTTTTTGTGGTGCAGCCAGATCTGGCGTTAAATGGCTAAACCAGTTGTCCGCCAAATCCATTCAAGTCTGCGTCCCTTGGACTTAAGGGAGCAAAGATGAGGGCCATACCATTGGGAATGGCCAGGGTGAGAGAGAGTAATGTTTTTAATAGAGACCAAGACATCAAAGGTGATGGTGATCAGATCGATAGCTGCAGGATAGGAGGCTAGTGAACTCAGAGGAGAGAGAGCATGATGAACTGAGATGGAGGTTGAAATCACTGAGGATGAGAAGTCGCTTGGTGCAGAGGCTGAAGGAGGAAAGCATTGAGGATATCTCGGTGAGAACATTTTTATCATTCTTGGGTGGGCAGTAGAGAATGAGAATTTTAAATGAGAGGTGAGAGAGGTGGAACAAGGTGAGATGCTCAAAGGCGGAGAAAGTGCCAGAGATGTCGGAGAAGGGACCAAGGTGTGATTTGGTGATGGGAGCCACACTGCCACCGCGGCAGTCTGAACGGGGCAAGTGGTGGGAGGTACAGCCGGGCGGGGAGGCTTCATTTAAGGGTAAGGTGTCATCGCCCCTCAACTAGGTTTCCATCAGGGCCATGACGTTGATGCCATCATCTATGATAAGCTCATGGATGGCAAGGGTTTTGTTCGCAAATGAACAGACGTTCTGGAGGGAGATGCGGAAAGGGTCAGTGACGGCTGCCCCACTGCCAGTGTCCACAGGGTGAGTTATATAAATATAAGTTGTTGCTGCAACTGCCCCTTCCATCAGGGTATCATCCCCTGGACCTCCCTCCCTCAACACCTCTGTCCTGTCCCCTCCCTCCCTACTTTTAAAAAGCTCCTGTCGATCTTCCTCTTCAACCTTGCTTTTGTCACTTCTAATTCTCTCTCACTCTCTGTCCAGTGCCCCAAGGCATCTATGTACGAAGGAGGGCAAGTTTGCAGTTTCTTAACATTAATAGAAATGGGTGGTCTTACTTCATTTCATTCCATTCGATGTAACCACTCTTGTCCTTATCCAGCATTTCAAATGCATTCCGAATCGATTCATCAAGTTGCTTTTGTTGCTTGAAGGTTTCCATATACTCAAAGAACTTGTGGTAATTAAATGGACCTGGTGAAAGGCAGAAGGATGTAGAATGATGAACAAGAACCAAACATCTTGCACTGGTTGACATTTGAACTGATTGGAGCAGGTTGTCGTGGTCAGTGTTATATATGTGGACTTGTATTTACTCTGTACAGCCACCAGAGGGCTCATTCCCTGGAGTCCCAAGGGATCCCATAATCCCTTGGGAGCACAAGTATTTAAGAAGGCTTCACAGGTTGGAGAGGCACTCTGGAGACCTGCAATAATAAAAGACTACGGTCAAACTTTACTTTGAGCTCATAGTGTTCAATCTGACCCTTTCTCCATACACAACAGTAACGTTCTGCTCATCGCCCCTTCCCCCGCCCCCACCCTCGGTCAATCACTGTTGCACTGTATTAGCAATCTGCAGACCAGACTCTGGGATTAAATGAGAGGTGAGAGGGGTGGAATAAGGTGAGATGCTCAAAAGCAGGAGAAAGTGCCGGAGGAGTAGGGGGAGAGACCAAGGTCCGATTTGGTGATGAGAGTCACTCGGCAACCACGGCGTCTGGTTGGGGCAAGTGCTGAAAGGTATAGCCAGGTGGGGAGGCATCATTTAAGGGTATGGTGTCATCAGGTGGGAGAGTTGTAATTGTAACAGAAAGCCAAAGAGAATAAAAATAGGAGAAACACAATCTCTCAAACGATTAAGCGTCTGGAATTCTCCTGGAATTGGTGAAATTGAAAATGATTCTGAGATTTTTATGAAGCCTCCCACCTCTTTGAATATGTTCTGTTCTGTTACAGCAGTTTTAATAAGACAGGGGTGGGGGGGGGCAGGGGAGTGTGTCCATGGTAACCCGGTGGGGGGGGGGGGGAGTGTCTCCATGGAAACCCGGGGGTGGGGAGAGTCTCCATGGTAACCCAGGGAGGGGGGCGTGTCTCCATGGTAATGATCAGCCATGATCACATTGAATGGTGGTGCAGGCTCGAAGGGCCGAATGGCCTACTCCTGCACCTATTTTCTATTTTCTATGTTTCTATGTTTCTAAACTTGGTAAATAATGTGTGTCAGTGATGCTGTGCATTGATTTCTGGGTGTGCTAGGGGGAATGGGAGCTACAGTGCGTTACTGGTCGTGGCAGGATGCTGAGGGGATGCAGCCAATGGGAGAACTGTGCTTCTCAACATGGAAGAAGATAAAATCAGGAGGAAAAACAATTGCTCATTCACCCCAAGTAGCCAGTTACAGAGTGGGATGGAGACTAAATGAATACAAAAGCAATTTTATTTTTTACAAAATGATTCGTTACCTGGAAATGTTATAAGAACATAAGAAATAGGAGCAGGAGTCGGCCATTTGGTTCCCCGAGCCTGCTCCGCCATTTTATAAGATCATGGCTGATCTGATCTTGGGCTCAGCTCCACTTCCCTGCCCGCTCCCCATAACCCTTCATTCCCTTCATATCGTTCAAAAATCTGTCTATCTCCGCCTTAAATATATTCAATGACTCAGCCTCCACAGCTCTCTGGGGCAGAGAATTCCACAGATTTACATCCCTCTGAGAGAAGAAATTCCTCTTCATCTCAGTTCTAAATGGGCGGCCCCTTATTCTGAAACTATGCTCCTTAGGTACAGCAGGCGGTTAAGAAAGCAAATGGCATGTTGGCCTTCATAGCGAGGGGATTTGAGTACAGGGGCAGGGAGGTGTTACTACAGTTGTATAGACCTTGGTGAGGCCACACCTGGAGTATTGTGTACAGTTTTGGTCTCCTAACTTGAGGAAGGACATTCTTGCTATTGAGGGAGTGCAGCGAAGGTTCACCAGACTGATTCCCGGGATGGCAGGACTGACATATCAAGAAAGACTGGATCAACTGGGATTGTATCCACTGGAGTTCAGAAGAATGAGAGGGGACCTCATAGAAACGTTTAAAATTCTGACGATTTAGACAGGTTAGATGCAGGAAGAATGTTCCCAATGTTGGGGAAGTCCAGAACCAGGGGTCACAGTCTAAGGATAAGGGGTAAGCCATTTAGAACCGAGATGAGGAGAAACTTCTTCACCCAGAGAGTGGTAAACCTGTGGAATTCTCTACCACAGAAAGTTGTTGAGGCCAATTCACTAAATATATTCAAAAAGGAGTTAGATGTAGTCCTTACTACTAGGGGGATCAAGGGGCATGGCGAGAAATCAGGAATGGGGTACTGAGATTGCATGTTCAGCCATGAACTCATTGAATGGTGGTGCAGGCTCGAAGGGCCGAATGGCCTACTCCTGCACCTATTTTCTATGTTTCTATGTTTCTAAGTTCTAGATTCCCCCACGAGTGGAAACATCTTCTCTACATCTACCTGGTCAATCCCCCTCAGTATCTTATATGTTTCAATAAGATCACCTCTCATTCTTCTAAACTGCAATGAGTATAGGCCCAACCTGCTCAACCTTTCTTCATCAGTCAACCCCTTCATTTCAGCTGTAGCAGGACTTCCCTGCTTTTATACTCCATCCCTCATGTTTTGTGAGACCTGTATTATTAACCCTTCATGTGTCAAACCTGGGTTTATGAGTTCCCGTAATTTTTTTTAGAGAATGCTTCAAAGATAGCTCATGACAATCCCATGAACATTTGGTAAATTGAAACCAGGAGAATAACAAATATTGAGATGTTACAAGATTTACTGAAGGACCCACTGTCATGCTGCTAAAGTGCCGGGCGTCTATTTTAAACGTGCAGTATCTGCCTGTTCAGGCGGATGTAAAACACTCCGTGGCGCGAGAAGAGTAGGGGAGTTCTCCCCGGTGTCCTGGCCAACATTCAACCCTCAACTAACATCACTAAAACAGATGAACCCTCATTCATCCCATTGCTGATTGTGAGCGCTCGTGCACAAATTGCTGTTTGCTCACAAAACAACAGCGATTACATTTCACAATAATTCATTGGCTGTGAAGCACTCAAAGACATCCTGAGAATGTGAGAGGTGCTTTATATAACTCCAAGTTTTTCTTTCTTTCTGACGTTAGTACATCATAGTTCAATTCTGTTCTAAATGATGTATCGTTCAATATCTTTTTCAACCTACGTTTTTGTTGAAAGGCATGTTGAAATAGTGGATATATTGGAGTTGAGCTTGCGGTCGGCGGTTTCCCGCGGGCAAATGTCTCGGAACAACACGTAAAATCCGTACTTACCTGATGACCTGCGAAGACTCACACTCCTGGGCTTCGCAAGCGTTCCTGGGATCATGTGGGCCGGCCCAACCAATCAAAAGGGGGGATTCCAATTATACTTACAGGACCTTCATTTACATACGGGATTCCCGTAAGCATAATAGGAATGACATAAAAAATACATTTTCACACCACCTAAATAAAAATTAATCATCGCATGTTTAAAAGTTAAGTAAAATACAATTTAATTAAACATTTAAAACAGAAATTGAATTTTTTAGAAAAATAATTTTAAACATTTTTAAAAGGGCCAACAATAGCCCAAACTAATTTTAACATTTTTTCAATGTTTAAAGGCATTTTAAAATTCATTTTAATACTTATTTAAACCCCTACAATGCTTTTCCCAGGCGTAAGAGTTTCGTGAGCAATTGCTGGGCTGTAATTGAGCTAATAGCCCAACTCTCCGCCCGCGAATATCCGTTACCTTCAGATTCCTTTGATCTGTCGAGCTGAAACTTGACAGATTGCAAGTTCCGGGTTCTCACACATGCACACGCATGAGTGCTTGTAGCTCCCGGAAAATCCAGACTTTTAGACATGAGTTATTGTGCGCTTTCCACACAGGGATGATTTTGAAAGCCATTTCTGAAACCAAATTCATTTATTATACGGGCCATCTTGAATCTATTAAGGTGTCAGCTGTGGTTCAGTGGGTCACACTTACACCTCGTAGTCAGAAGGTTGTGGGTTCAAGTCTCACTCCAGGGACTTGAGCGCAAAATCTAGGCTGACACTCCAGAGCAGTGCTGAGGGAGTGCTACACTGTCGAAGGTGTCATTGTTCCATTGGAACGTTAAACCGAGGCCCCGTCTGCCCTCTCAGGTTGAATCAAAGTTCCCATGGCACTATTTCGAAGAGTTCTCCCCGGTCTTCTGGCCAATATTTTATCCCTCCAACAGCATCACTAAAAACGGACATTATCTGGACATTGTCACATTGCAGTTTGTTGGACCTTGGTGTGGGCAAGCTAGCTGCCTCAATTCTTACATTAGAACAGTGACTACGCTTCAGAAGTACATGATTGGCTGTGAAGCACTTTGAGATGTCATGAGGTCGTGGAAGGCGCTATATAAATGTAAGTTGTATGGAATTGCCCTGCGCCCCGATTGGGGGCAGTAACCTGCTCGGGGCGGTACTTCCTGTGCCCGGCGCGCAAGACCCGCCCCAGCCTCCGGATTGGCCTTCCCGTCCCTCAGAGGAAGTGGGGCGCAATCTCGCGTGCCCCACTTCCTCTTGGGACAGGCCCAGCGACGGTAAAGGTGCGCGATTGGCGCTGACGCGTTTGACCGGCCCTCCCCTTTGCTTAAAGAGGGAGGGCCACTGTGCACTCACCTCGGCCTCTGATGGCCTCCAAAACGGAGTGCAGGGCTGCTCAATGGCAGCCCCGACCGCGCTAGGGGATAAGAATTGGAGCCGACCGGTGAGTCGGCAAGATGGCAGCGTGGAGCGCGCGTGCCTCTCCCCCACCCCCTTTGAGTTCCGCCCCGCGAGCGGATGTCTTCCCGGTTTGCGGCCGGCGAGCTGGCGCTGACACCCCGCTCGTGCCAGCCTCGCGGGGCACGGGGCAATATCCACCGCGGAGCGGAACGGGCTTGGCGCGCGGTGCTAATGGATCACTGGTCGCGCGAGGCGTTAACTCCCGGGCAATTTCCCAGGAGCATCCATCCCCGCCCCCCCCCACCCCCTGGCCCCTCCCGGGTGAAAAGTGTTCCGCGCCCCATTAGCGCCCCCTGCAGGACCCAACGGGCTTCGCAAAAAAGGACAATTTCGACCCCCAAATTCTTTCTTTCTATTGAGTTGGTCTCAGTTTTTCCAGTTCATTTCAACTCAAGCCTGGGCTGACACTCACTGGCTGGTTCAGGTAAGTGCAGTTCCAGCGTTTTATACACAGTTTATTTCGGATCAAACATTTGGAAGCTGGGGAAGGAATCTGTTCCCAAAGTTCCAGATTTAAATTTGGATTTTCATTCCCCTGAACACCTTCACCTTCAGCCTGTGGAAGTCCAGAACCAGGGGACACAGTCTAAGGATCAGCCATTTAGGACTGAGATGAGGAGAAACTTCTTCACTCAGAGAGTTGTTAACCTGTAGAATTCTCTACCGCAGAGAGTTGTTGATGCCAGTTCATTGGATATATTCAAGAGGGAGTTAGATATGGCCCTTACGGCTAAAGGGATCAAGGGGTATGGAGAGAAAGCAGGAAAGGGGTACTGAGGTGAATGATCAGCCATGATCTTATTGAACGGTGGTGCAGGCTCGAAGGGCCGAATGGCCTACTCCTGCACCTATTTTCTATGTTTCTATGTTTCCCATTCCCCGTGATAAGACAGACACTAACGCAGCATGTCACTGGACAATGGTCAACAACTAACATCTATTGCGAGGCCGAGTATGATGGAAGGTTTTACCTCTGAGTCTTAGTTCGCTGGGCATGAGGGAAATATCGTGGTCTGTCAGAGAGCTGCCCATAGCATGAGCAACCTGCTTTACATGTTTGTTGAAATTGGAAGAATCCATCCTCTCTGATTTGTCTGGCTAAAGCAGAAAGGAGAGACAATAATTCAGTAAAACAGTAAATAGCACGATAAACAACACAGGGGGGTTAAAGGGCTACAAGTGTACGGCCCAAAACCTTTGGCATCTTCTGCCTCATTGCAAATAAATGAGGACGACTGGACCAACCAGCGAGCTCAACGCAATTTGAGTTCCTTCGATTTAAAATGGCAGTGAAAGGTAATGATAAAAATCATGTAATATTTTAATGCAAGTTCCAGAAGGTTGTACAGTTGTGATAAATGCGTATCAGTGATTGCCAATGATGATTAGGTTCGAATCGGAATTTCAGCGGACTCGAATTGCAATAAAAAGCCAAATGCTTTCTTTTAGCCCTCGTGCAATCATTCAATCAGTGACTGGATTAAAGAAATCACTGAACCGAAAACGCACATAAATTACATGGGATTCTGAGGCACGTTGCTGGCTGCAATTTGGCAGTGGACTGACTGTGCTCAGTCAACTGAGCACCCAAAAACCAGATCATTAGGAGGACTTTATGCCCGGCTCAGAGACTTCTTGCAACACGAGTGAATGGGAAGTGGTTGCACAAATTAGAATTTTATGCTCGGATAAGATCCTTAGATCAAGCATACACTTCGGTTGAAAATTTCAACAAAAGTTCATTGTGTGGTAAAAAAAACACAATGCTGAATTTCAAAAATAACATTATGTAAAATAACATTGTGCATGAACCGGGCTACAAACCTTTACAGAACAACAGTCCTTTGAACTTGCCGGAACACTCAGCACCGGCTTCGGATACGACAGCGGCACACCCAGCCCAGTCGACCCTGCAAAATCCTCCTCACTAACATCTGGGGACTTGTGCCAAAATTGGGAGAGCTGTCCAACAGACCAGTCAAGCAACAGCTGTCACAGTCACACTCACAGAATCATACCTTTCAGCCAATGAACCAGACTCCTCCCTGGGTATGTCCTGTCCCACCAGCAGGGCAGACCCACCCAAGGTGGCCGCACAGTGGTATACAGTTGGGAGGGAGTGGCCCTGGGAGTCCTCAAAATTGACTCCAGATCCCATGGCTTCAGGTCAGGCATGGGTAAGGAAACCTCCTGCAGATTCCCATCTACCGCCCTCCCTCAGCTGACGAATCAGTACTCCTCCATGTTGAACACCACTTGGAAGAAGCACTGAGAGTAACAAGGGCACAGAATGCATGCTGGGTGGGGGGACTTCAATGTCCATCACCAAGAGTGACTCAGTAGCACCACTACTGACTGAGCTGGCCAAGTCTTGAAGGACATAGCTGCCAGACTGGGCCTGAGGCAGGTGGTGAGAGAACCAACACGAGGGAAAAACCTACTTGACCTCATCCTCACCAATCTACCTATCGCAGATGCATCTGTCCATGACAGTACTGGTGGCAGCGACCACAGTCATTGAGGAGACGAAGTCTCGTCTTCACACAGAGGATATCCTCCATCGTGTTGTGTGGCACTACCACCGTGCTAAATGGGATAGATTCAGAACAGATCTAGCAGATCTAGCAGCTGGGCTTCCATGAAGCACAGTGGGCCATCAGCAGCAGCAGAATTGTATCCCACCACAATCTGTAACCTCATGGCCCGGCATATCCCTCACTCTACCATTAACATCAAGAAAGGTGACCAACCCTGGTTCAATGGGGAGTGCAGAAGAGCATGCCAGGAGCAGCACCAGGCGTACCTGAAAATGAGGTACCAACCTAGAGAAGCTTCAACACAGGACTGCATGCTAAACAGTGGAAGCAGCATGCTATAAATAGAACTAAGCGATCCCACAATTAACGGCTCAGATCAAAGCTCTGCATTGCTGCTACATCCAGTCGTGAATGGTGGTGGATCATTAAACAACTAACGGGAGGAGGAGGCTCCATGAATTCCCTCATCCTCAATGATGGCAGTGCCCAGCACGTGAGTGCAAAGGCAAGGCTGAAGCATTTGCAACCATCTTCGGCCAGAAGTGCCGAGTGGATGATCCATATCAGCCCCCTGCTGAGATCTCCACCATCACAGAAACCAGTCTTCAGTCAATTTGCTTCATTCCACGTGATATCAGGAAGCGACTGAGCGCATTGGATACAGCAAAAACTAGGGGCCCCGACAAGATCCCAACTTGTGCTCCAGAACTAGCCTCGCCTCTAGCCAAGCAGTTCCTGTACAGCTATAACACTGGCATCTACCCGACAATGTGGGAAACTGCCCAGGTATGTCCTGTCCACAAAAAGCAGGACAAATCCAATCCGGCCAATTACCGTCCCATCAGTCTACTCTCAATCATCAGCAAAGTGATGGAAAGTGTAATTGACAGTGCTATCAAACAACACTTACTCACCAATAACCTGCTCACTGATGCCCAGTTTGGGTTCCGCCTGGACCACTCAGCCCCAGGCCTCATTACAACCTTGGTCAAAACATGGACAGAAGAGCTGAATTGCAGAGGTGAGGTGAGAGTGACTGCCCTTGACATAGTAAAATTGAAGTCAATGGGAATCAGGGGGAAAATTCTCCACTGGCCGGAGTCATACCTGGCACTAAGAAAGATGGTTGTGGTGGTTGGAGGTTAATCATCTCCGTTCCAGGATATCTCTGCAGGAGTTCCTCAGGGCAGTGTCCTAGGCCCAACCATCTTCAACTGCTTCATCAATAACCTTCCCTTCAGCATAACGTCAGAAGTGGGGGTGTTCACTGATGACTGCAGGATGTTCAGTTCCATTTGCAACTCCTCAGCTAATGAAGCAGTCCATGCCCACATGTAGCAAGACTTAGATGACTTCCAGGCTTGGGCTGATAAGTGGAAAGTAACATTCGCGCTACACGAGTGGCAGGCAATGACTATCTCCAACAAGCGAGAGTCCAACCATCACCCCTTGATATTCAACGGCATTACCATCACCGAATCCCCCACCATCAACATCCTATGGGTCATCATTGACCAAAAACTTAACTGGGCTAGCCATATAAATACTGTGGCCTCAAGAGCAGGTCAGAGGCTGGGTATTCTGCAGTGAGTGACTCACCTCCTGACTCTCCAAAGCCTTTCCACCATCTACAAGGACAAGTCAGGAGTGCGATGGAATACTCCCCACTTGCCTGGATGAGTGCACCTCCAATGACACTCAAGAAGCCTGACACCATCCAGGACAAAGCAGCCCATTTGATTGGCACCCCATCCACCACCTTCAACATTCACTCCCTCCACCACCGGCGCACCGTGGCTGCAGTGTGTACCATCTACAAGTTGCACTGCAGCAACTCGCCAAGGCTTCTTCGGCAGCACCTCCCAAACCCGTGACCTCTACCACCTAGAAGGACAAGGGCAGCAGGCACATGGGTACATTACCACCTCCACATCCCCCTCCGAGTCATACACCATCCTGACTTGGAAATATATCGCCGTTCCTTCATCGTCACTGGGTCAAAATCCTGGAACCGCACTGTGGGACTACCTTCACCACACGGACTGCAGCGGTTCAAGAAGGCAGCTCACCACCACCTTCTCAAGGGCAATTAGGAATTAGCAATAAATGCTGGCCTTGCCAGCGACACCCACATCCCGGAACAAATAAAAAAACATCTCCGTGTAAGCGAGGCAGCACCAGTCTCAATAGCACAACCCTAACGCTCCCTCAAGTGGAAAGGCAGAGCTAAAGGCAAATGAGGAAGTTAAACCGGAGAGATCACTCCAAATGTAGTTTTGTATTATTTTGCTGTGCTACTGTTGAGACTGCCTTTTAGTGCAAATGTCAAATCTGTTATGGGAGCTCTGCAATTATGGGAAACAAGGAAGTTCAATGCAAAAACTATTTGCCAGTCTTTACAATGAACCCCACAACATCCTGCTGAGACTGAATATAAAGAACAAATTAGCATCTTTTGATATTGGCCCTGAAATTCCGATGTCCCAGGACCGTACGAAGTTTCTACGGACCCGAGAAGGCATAGGAAAAGCTGGTTTTCAATGCGCATGCTCTGAAAACTGGCTTTTCCGATCTGTCAAGTTTCTGGCTTGACAGATCCTCTGTATTCTGGGAGTGAGGACACTTGCAGGGCAAGATTTCCGATATTTACGCATATCTTGCCCAGCAAATGTCCTTTAAAATCTTGCGCCTGAAAAAGCAGGCGGATAGCATACTTTTACAGGTCAAGTGTTTAAAAATACATAAAAACATTTTAAAATAAAGTTATAAAAACACATTTTATTGTTAAAAACCCTCCCCACTACAGTAAGTTTATTTTAAGGCTTAATTAAAAAAACTTTTTAAAAAGTCGGGAAAATATTTTTTTATAACAACTTTAATTTAAATGAATGTTAAATATGTAGTTTATTTTCTATTTTTTATTGTGTTTTGGGTGTTTTTGGGTGGGGGGGGTTCTCATTCATAGTAATAGGAGTTCTGAACTTACGGAACTCCTATTACTATGAATGAGAAAATATACTTCACCTGATTGGCTGCTGTCTCCAGCTCCTGGCCTGCGCACATCCCCATGTGCATGTGCTGCGACGCGCAGTCACGAAAGGCCTCAGGCTCGGAAGTTCCAACGGGCACAGCAGCAACAGGTAAGTGCGCATCTTTTTTCTCTTTGTCTGTTGTTTGCCCGTGGGAAAAGTTCGACCAGAATTTAAGGGCTAATGTGTTTGTGCAGCATTAGGCTGGCATCATGACTTACTGGCAATGATACAGCTCTTTGGCTTCAACTGTATTAATCACATATTGATGTGTTTGTTCTGCAGATCCACTTGATTGAAGATGAGTCAATAAGCTGCACCACTGCCAACAGGTCCGGGTGGCAGGGGCTGATGCAAAATGCGTTGGTAAAACTCAGCAAATAACATGGTCACAATTTCTAAGTTCCCACCGACAGAGGCACTTGAAATAATAACTTGCATTTATACAGCACCTTTAATGTAGTCAAACATCCCTGTAATGTATGCACCTGTGAGTATGCTTACAAGTATGTAGAGCTGTTGATTAAGTCGGTTCACGGTCTCCCAGGCCGCCTGCAATTTCTGCGGTCTGGAAGAGTCCGTGTTCCACGTTTTTATGGAGTGTGCGAGGTTGCAGCCCCTGTTTCATTATTTAAAGGGGCTGCAACCTCAATTTCTGGTTGCACTTCAGTCCCACACTCCTGATCTTTGGGCACCCTGTGCGGAGGGGAGCGGGTAGGTCCGAGGGCCTCCTCGTAGGACTGCTCCTGGGCATGGCCAAGGGTGCCATCAGCCGGTCCAGGCAGCGGGCGGTCGAGGGGGCCATTCAGCCTGACTGCCTGCCTCTCTTCCGCGGTTACATCAGAGCCAGTGTGTCCCTGGAGATGGAGCACGCGGTGTCCACCGGTACACTCATGGCCTTCCGCGAGAGATGGGCGCCGGAGGGACTGGAGTGCATCGTTACCCCCGGCAACCAAATTTTAATTTTATTTTATATGTTTTAAAGTTTAATTTGTTTTAACTGCCGGGTTTTAGTGTCCCCCTCCCCATTTTATAGGGGGCACTTGTAAAATGTATGATTTTAGTGCCCAAAGAAAACACAAAAAACAAAAATCCCCCCCAAAAAAACAAAAAAAAGGAAAAAAAGGGCCTTGAAAAATGTTTGGAGTGTCCCCCAGATTGGGGGGCACTTGACTTAACTGTTTTATTTTATCCAACCAAAAGAGTTGTAGAGCTGTTGATTAAGTCGTTTCACGGGCTCCCAGGCCGCCTGTAATTTCTGTGGTCTAGAGCAGTCCGTGTTCCATGTATATATTGAAATGAGAGGTTGCAGCCCATCTTCCAATATTTAAAGGGGATGCTCCTCAAATTCTGGTTGCACTTCAGTCCCACACTCCTGATCTTTGGGCACCCTGCGCAGAGGGGAGTGGGCAGGTCGGAAGACCTCCTCGTAGGACTGCTCCTGGGCACGGCCAAGGGTGCCATCAGCCGGTCCAGGCAGTGGGCGGTCGAGGGGGTCGTTCAGCCCGACTGCCTGCCTCTCTTCCGCCAGGCCAGGGTGTCCCTGGAGATGGAGCACGCGGTGTCCACCGGTACGCGCTCGGCCTTCCGCGAGAGGTGGGCGCCGGAGGGACTGGAGTGCATCATCACGTCCAGCAACCAAATTTTAACTTGATCATTTAAGTTTAAAGTTTAATTTTCTGGTTTTAGTGCCCCCCCCACCACTTTTAGCTAGGGGGCACTTGTATAATTTCTGTTTTTAGTGCCCTAAAAAACCCCCCCGCAAAAAAAAGAGGCGCTGGAAAAAAAATTATTTTGGAGTGTAACCCCCCTTGCAGGGGGCATTTGATTAAAGTGCACAACTAAAATAGTTGTAGAGCTGTTGATTAAGTTGGTTCACGGGCTCCCAGGCCGCCTGCAGTTTCTGCGGTCTGGAGGAGTCCTTTTTCCATATTTATGTTGAATGTGCGAGGTTGCAGCTCCTCTTCCAATATTTGAAGGAGCTGTTCCTCAATTTCTGGTTGTACTTCAGTCCCACGCTCCTGATCTTTGGGCACCCTGTGCGGAGGGGAGCGGGCAGGTCGGAAGGCCTCCTCGCAGGACTGCTCCTGGGTACGGCCAAGGGTGCCATCAGCCGGTCCAGGCAGCGGGCGGTCGAGGGGATCATTCAGCCCGACTGCCTGCCTCTCTTCCGCGGTTACATCCGAGCCAGGGTGTCCCTGGAGATGGAGCACGCGGTGTCCACCGGTACGCTCGCGGCCTTCCGCGAGAGGTAGACACCGGAGGGACTGGAGTACATTATCACCCCCGGCAACCAAATTTTGATTTGGTTTAAGTTACTGCCAAAGTTTAATTTGTTTATTGTGTCGGGTTTAGTGCCCCCCCCCACCCCTCCCCCCCCCCTTTTAGGCAGGAGGCACTTTTATAATTTGCATTTTTGGTGCCCGCAAAAAAAAACAAGGGGGCATTTGAAAAGTTTTTGTAGTGTGCCCCCCCTTTAATCAGGGGGCGCTTGATTGGTTGCAACAAAATAGTTGTAGAGCTGTTGAATTGGGAGTGGCTTAGCCAGTCACATAATGGTCACAAGACTCAATCAAATAAGTTGAGTACAGGAGATCCACGGTGGTTGTGAGTCTGGTAGTTGAACTGGTAATGTGTAGTGTGATTGTTAAACCTTTGCTAATAAACCAACTAGTTCTTAATAGCAATGTGTTACTATGAATTCTTAAGCAAAGAACCCATGAAGCAAATACATTACAATCCCAAGGTGCTTCACAGGAGCATTATCTGAAAAAGTTTTATTCCAAGCCACATAAGACAAATGACCAAAAGTTTGGTCAGAGGTAAGTTCTAAGGTGTGTCTTAAAAGAGTTGAGAGAGGTAGAGAGGCGGAGAGGTTTAGGGAGGGAATTCCAGAGATTGGGGCCTAGGCAGCTGAAGGAATTGCCACCAATGGAGGGGGGGGGGGGGGAAGGAAATTGGGGATGCACAAGAGGCTAGAATTAGAAGAACGCAGAGTTCTTGGAGGATTGTAGGACTGGAAAAAGTTACAGAGGTAGTGAGGGATGAGTACATGGAGGGAGTTAACACAAGGATGAGAATTTTAAATTTCATGTGTTGCTGGACCGAGAGCCAATGTAAGTCAGCGAGCACAGTGTTGATGGGTGAACGGGTTTTATGGCCGGACAGGATGTGGGGCAGCAGAGTTTTGGATGAGCTGAAGTTTGTGGAGGGTGGAAGATGGGAGGCCGGCTGAGGCCGCATTGAAATAGTCTACTATAGACATGCCAAATACACTCACCTTGGAACTAGAAAAACATGAAAGAGTTGTTAAGGAACTCAGTAAACCAAACCTTGGTCTTCTCCATGCCCTTCAGTAAGGCAAGAAAAGTTACTTTCTTTCAATTGTTCAAAGCTACAGTTTCTTCATGTCTCTCGAACCAACGGCTCCTACCTCTCTGATAGCTCCCCCTTAGTCTGGCCTCACTATCTCCTCTATCACTAAAGTTGGTGCCAAGAACTCAATTTCATCTTTCATTTTTAAATACATCTTTTCCCCTCTTCACACTCTATTCTGTCCCATTCTGGCCCCTTGCGCATCCCCAATTTTAATCGCTCCACCATCGGTGGCCGTGCCTTCAGCTGCCTGGGCCCTAAGTTCTGGAACTCCCTCCCTAAACCTCTCCACCCCTCTACTTCTTTTTCCTCCTTTAAGATGCTCCTTAAAACCTACCTCTTTGACCAAGCTTTTGGTCACCTGCTCTAATATCTCCTTCTGTGGCTCAGTGCCAATTTTGTTTTGGTAACTCTCCTGTGAAGCGCCCTGGGATGTTTTACTATGTTAAAGGCACTATATAAATGCAAGTTGCTGATGTTGTTCAAGACTTGAACACTGCTCCCATTTACAGCAGGCTCTTCCACTATCTCTTTTACACTCAGAGACAGAATACGAGAACTTTTGTCAACTGATAGGTATTCCCGGTCTTGCCTCTAGCCACCAAACCTAGCTCTCCATCACACAATTCTTTTCTCGATTTACCATTAATCTTTTTCAGCCTCGCAACCCCACAAGATGTCTGCGCTCCTCAAATTCTGGCCTCTTGAACGTCCCTTATTATAACTGCTCAACCATTGGCTGCCGTGCCTTCAGCTGCCTGGGCCCTAAGCTCTGGAACTCCCTCCCTAAACCTCTCCACCTCGCTAACTCTCCTTCCTCCTTTAAGACGTTCCTTAAAACCTACCTCTTTAAACAAGCTTTTGGTCATCTGCCTTAATTTCTTCTTTTGTGGATCAGTGTCAAATTTATCTGTTTTGTCCTGTAACACTGCTGTGAAGCAGCTTGGGACGTTTTACCACATTAAAGCACTAAATAAATAGAAGTTATTATTATTATTTATTATTATTGTACCACTGCAATCAGTGCTCCTCCAAATGTTCTCTTTTGCCTTCGAAGCTTCTAATATGCTATCCTATCCATTTTTTCTCATTCCGGTGATTTCACTGAGTTGAAATCACAATTTCTGACTGCAACTCATTCTTTCTAAGAAACTCAAAACTGTGGCAATCCTTACCGCCTTTGCTTTTTTTCCCTTTCCTATGATATTCAGATTGTAAAACCCAAGCTTGGTGTCACTACTCGCCTCTGAGTGAGTAGTTTCTGGGTTCAAATCCTAGTCCAGGGACTTGAGCACATAAATCTCGGCTGACACTCCAGTGCAGTGCTGAGTGAGTGCTACACTGTCGGAGGTGCCGTCTTTCGGATGTGACGTTAAACCGAGGCCCCGCCTGCTCTCTCGGGTGGACGTATAAGATCCCGTGGCACTATTTTGAAGAAGAGCAGGGGAGTTATCCGCCTGTGACCTGGCCGATATTTATCCCTCAATTAACATAACAGAAACAGATTATCTGGTCATTATCACATTGCTGTCTGTGGCAGCTTGCTGTGCGCAAATTGGCTGCAGTGTTTCCCACATTACAACAGGGACTACACTCCAAAAGTACTTCACTGGTTGTAAAGCGCTTTGAGACATCGGGTGGTCGTTAACGGTGTGATATAAATGCAAGTTTTTCTTCCTTTTACTCACGACTTCCTGAGTTACCTTAGCTTTTCCTTTTTCCTCTTTTCAACCTCGCTGCAGTCCTGCACTGTGGGTCTTGACACTTCAGCCTGGTTTCTCAGTGAAGAAAAAGGCAAACTACGCATTAGCAAATGAACGGCCAATACTACCTTACTACTGCAGTGCGTGGAAATATTCCAGAATATTGCAGCATTAGAGGAAAACACCGAGAGCCCAGGCACAACAAAAGCAAGGAGCAAAAGCAAAGGACAAAAAGTTCAGCAAGTAAGAAAGAGTTGAAGATTACCACCCGAGTTTGAACCAGAAACCGGAAGCACTGGACTGAGTGGGTCCATAACAGTGGGCCCAACTGCAACCCTGAATGTCTGTGTCCTTGTGCTAAAACATAGGCTAGAAATATTTTGTCGAAAAATGTATGTTGAAATTGGCCATACCTACGCCCTATATGGTACAGCACGGGCCCAGCCCACATTGCGATATGTGCGCGCACTCGGTCCGTGCAGCAGAGCAGGTCTCCAGTCGTCCTGGTTAACCCTTGCCACTGGATAAAGACCTAGCTCTGTCGAGCCCTGTGGTGGCTGGTGTGCAACGGTCACCACACGTTAAAAAAATCCACGCACAGGCATCTTCCACCCCCTCAACTGGAGTTCAGGTACTGGAACATCGGGTCCTTCACTGAAACACCTGTGAACTCGTGGAAGCAAGTCATCCTCGTTCGAGGGACCGCCTATGAAGATGATGATGTTACAGCAGCAACTGAGAAGATTCTGTAAGGGGGGAATATATGAAAATATACTGTCGATGGAACAATGTTAGTGACAGCCTTGGATAGATTTGCAATTTGCTGCCTGGGCATGTAGCTGGCACTGTGGGTTTGGCGCCTGGTATAGAAGCCAGTCACGTGATGTTCACAAGACTCAATAAAACCCCAGCCAATTGGGTTCGGGGGACCCACGATGAGGCAGGTGGATGTGGGCCTGGTGGATGAAGTGGTAATGTGTAGTGTGATTGTTAAACCTTTTGCTAATAAACCAACTCATTCTTAATAGCCATGTGTTGCTATGAATTCTTAAGCAAAGAACCCTTGAAGCAAATACATCACATGCAATATAAGAACAACTTTAAGAGTTGGCAGGGGATGTCAGGTATTCTCTTCATTTATATTGAAGATCCAGTCTCAGGAGACAGGACATTGCTGATTAAAAACCCAATCTGGGGGCATCAATCTAAAACAGTGATTCCAAGGTTACATCATTGATTATTTATTTTTCGGAGGAAAATAGAATGTATTGACTACAAATCCACTAAAATAACAAGGCTCTTTGAAACTGTTAGATACAGAAAGACGGTATATTTATTTTTGCAATTAAAAAAAACACTGTCTGTCACGCTAATACACAAACTGGACAGCTCTTCCAAAAGTGATTCAGTTTCCAACCTTGGTTGTTGTTAAGATATACAACAACAACAACAACAACAAGAAAACATATGTATCATTTTCTGGAAATTGATTGTGGTGACTTACACATATACCAAAAATGTTGGTCCAAATTTGTAAACGGAAATGGAGATTCGGTGCTGGAGGCTGGGTGGAAATCAGCAACACCAATTTCCCATCCATTTTTGTGCTGCCCAATGAATTCTGGTCGATACTACTGAAGGTTACTAACTAATGCCCTCAATTTCAACACATCAGAATCCACAGAGACCATGGGCTGTAGGATTCTAAGCCCATGGGCTCGAGGACTAAGCTGCAGACTTAGAATCAAGCTGGATCCCAACAACAATTTGTATTTATATAGCGCCTTTAGCATAGTGAAACGTCCAAAGGCTCGTCACAGGAGTACTCTAAGATTTAAAAATTTGACACCGAGCCGCATAAGTAGAAATTAGCGCAGGTGAGCAAAAGCTTGACGAAAAGAAGTAGGTTTTAAGGAGCGTCTTGAAGGAGGAAAGAGAGGTAGAGAGGCGGAGAGTTCCTGAGATTGGGGCCTAGGCAACAGAAGGCACGGCCACCGATGGTTGAGCGATTATAATCAGGGATGCTCAAGAGGGCAGAATTAGAGGAGCACAGATATCTCGGGGGGGGGGGTTGTGGGACTGGAGGAGATTGCAGAGATGGGGTGGGGCGAGGCTATGGAGGGATTTGAAAACAAGGATGATCATTTTGAAATGGAGACTTTGCTTAACCAGAAGCTATTGTAGGTCGGCGAGCACAGGAGTGATGGGTGAGCGGGACTTGGCGCAAGTTAGGGCACGGGCAGCCAGGACACCGGGGACTCCGCTGCTCTTCTTCGACATAGTGCCGTGGGATCTTTTATGTTCACCTGAGAGAGCAGACGGGGCGTCGGTTTCATGTCTCATCCCAAAGGCGGCACTTTCGACAGTGCAGCACCCTCTCAGCACTCCACCCCAACATGAGCGCTACAGGCAACAGGAGCTCACTCCCTTAGTGGCAAGAATGCAGGCGGCCATGGAGGTCTGATTAAGGCTTCCCTCCCCAACCCCACCCTCCCACCACCCCACCCAAAACAAATTGGCAGGTGTGGTGCATGAAGACCCTACTTTTTCGGTTTTCTACATCTACGCCCACAGCGAGAACCAATTCCAAAAGAGGCAATTTTTCATTTTGTTTTATTAAGAATCGTGCAAGGGTAACTTGCAATAATCAATTCCCATTCCTTTTGAAGATGATCAATGTTCAAAGGGACTAGTGTTACTAAAATGGAGGCTTTGGAGCAGGCTCTTACTGTATGAAAAACAGTTGAACGAAATAAAGACTTGCACCTTTCAGGGATCCTAGGATGTCTCAAAGCACTTTATAGCCCATGAAGTACTTTTGGAGTGTAGTCGATGTTGTAATGTGGGAAACGCGGCAGCTAATTTGCGCACAGCAAGCTCCCACAAATAACAATGTGATAAAACAGATAATCTGTTTTTGTGATGTTGGTTGAAGGATAAATATTGGCCAGTACACCGGGGATAACTCCCCTGCTCTTCTTTGAAATTGTGCCGTGGGATCTTTTATGTCCACCTGAGAGGGCAGAGGGGGCCTCGATTTAACATCTCATTCGAAAGAGTGCAGCACTCCCTCAGCACTTCACTAGCACGACAGCCTGTATTTTTGCACTCAAGTCCCTGGAGTGGGACTTGAACCTGCAACCTTCTGACTCAGAGGCGAGAGAGTGCTACTCACTGAGCCACGGCTGACATCAACCCACTGCTGGTCACAATAAATGTTCGAAGCCAGCATTCGCTTTTTTAATCATGTGGAGATTATTAAGTCCTCACAGATAGATATATTCTCAGATCTCCGCACTGAAGCCAGAGGGAAGGGTAGTGGGCGCCAAGGTTTGATGAACTTTGGTAATGTCACATCAGAGAGATAACAAACTCAACGAACATCTGTAAAAACACACAGACGCACAGGGGGCAATTATAGCCTAGCCCACTTGTGGGAAAACCGACGACATCAGGCGCAACACTGGCCTCACACCTGCCCGATATTACACTCCATTGAACTCAACAGAGAGCAAAGCAATATAGAATCATAGAATGGTTACAGCATGGAAGGAGGCCATTCGGCCCGTCGAGCCCGTGCCGGCTCTCTGCAAGAGCACCTCAGCCAGTCCCACTCCCCCGCCCTTTCCCCGTAACCCTGCAACTTTTTTTCCTTCAGGTACTTATCCAACTCCCTTTCGAAAGCTGTGATTCAGTCTGCCTCCACCCCCCTTTCAGGCCGTGCATTCCAGATCCTAACCACCCGCTGCGTAAAAAAAAGTTTTTCATGAAGTCGCCTTTGGTTCTTCTGCCAGTCGCCTTAAATCAGTGTCCTCTGGTTCTCCACCCTTCCGCCAATGGGAACAGTTTCTCTCGATCTACTCTGTCCAGCCCCCTCATGATTTTGAACACCTCGATCAAATCTCCTCTCAACCTTCTCTGCTCCAAGGAGAACAACCCCAGCTTCTCCAGTCTATCCACGTAACCGAAGTCCCTCATCCCTGGAACCATTCTCGTAAATCTTTTCTGCGCCCTCTCTAAAGCCTTCACATCCTTCCTAAAGTGCGATGCCCAGAATTGGACTCAGTACTCCAGTTGAGGCCGAACCAGTGTTTTATACCGGTTCATCATAACATCCTTGCTATTGTACTCTATGCCTCTATTCATGAAGCCCAGGATCCCATGTGATTTTTTTAAACCGCTTTCTCAACCTGCCCTGCTGCCTCCAATGATCTGTGCACATGTACCCCATGGGTCTCTCTGTTTCTGCACCCCCTTTGGAGTTAACTGTGCAGTTTATATTGCCTCTCTTTGTTCTTCCGACCAAAGTGTTTATCCTGGGGGCTTCCCACCTGATGGGTTAGGTTAACATCTCCCCCACAGAAATTAAACGTGAATACCATACAGAAACTGTTATAAAAAGGACAGAGAACTCTAAACTAAAACCGACACTGCTTGCATGTCCCAGCTAGCAGATTTTGATACATAAGCTGGCCGGCAGCCGGCTATTTTAGGAGTTCTCGCTGGATGGCCACAATGTGCAGCTGCTGGCATTTCCTTATGTTGCACTCCTGGGACACTTAGCTTTACCAAAATCTACTTGCTGATTCAAAACACATGATGGAGTGGCAAGCAGACAAAATACTTAAAGACTCCCTAAAGAATAACCACTTAAGCAATACGAAAGTATCTGACAACCAAGTTTCTGCTTGTGGACATATCTTTCACTTCGTGGTTTTACATTACAGTATTTTAAAACCAGACAGAGCGAGCAGCATTTTAATCGCTTTTATTTATATAATTTAAGCAAAAAAAAAAAGTGTCTCGTTCAGTCCTCAATATCTGCCACCCATCGTTTCAGTTCCACCTTTGACTGATGTAAACTCATCCAATTTATTCGGCTGCTGTTTTAAATGCGCGGTGAATTTGAAGGAGAGAATAAATACAGGTTCAGAGCAAAGTGAATCCATGAGTGGATAAATTGAATTGCACGAACAGTTGATGTAAAGGTAATAAGTTAATAAGCACTGATGTTGAAATAGGATATTTTTAGCACACTGGCTAATACTTTAATGCAAATATTCATTTTCCTTATTTTAATGGAGCTGTTAATCCAATTAAAATAACTGGGATATTGACTGGGTTAAATAGAGAAAACCAAGAATTTATGCAAATACCTCACCAGGTGCACTAACAATAACAGAGGAAATTAAATGTATCATTTGGTCAATCTTATGCTTTCAGAGGAAGCTAATGACTCAGATACCGTT
Source organism: Pristiophorus japonicus (assembly GCF_044704955.1). NCBI lineage: Eukaryota > Metazoa > Chordata > Chondrichthyes > Pristiophoridae > Pristiophorus > Pristiophorus japonicus. The sequence goes on along the minus strand of NC_091992.1, from coordinate 125,659,424 downwards.
TTCCAGAATATTCAGTATATTTACAATCTTTCCGTGTGTGTTATTTCACTAACAACTTTTATAAACTAGATATTCTAGACTTTGCTATCGCAATTGTGCAAATATAAATTTTAAGAGTAAACTCACCACTGACAAGGGTTCCTAAATCCTTGTATCCAGACTCTCTCCACTATCTAATGGTCTGTATGTTGTTCTTTGGGTTTATATATCATTTTGACAAGCTATTTAAAGCAAACTGCATGTCAGACGCAGACTTGCTTTATTCTTCTGAGAATTGTCAAGTGCTTCCAACTTGTCAGGCCTGTGCTTCATGCATTGCCAGTCTCAAAACATATTAACATCACTTTCTCTTCATCAACTACCACTTTTATTTTAAACTTTTGCAGACAAGAATTTTAATGATGTGGCAACCATGTGCTACAAATTGCCATATAGGTTGTGCTTATATTGCCGCCAATTATCCCAGAGGATATAAGAACATAAGAATTAGGAGCAGGAGTAGGCCATTCAGCCCCTCGAGCCTGCTCCGCCATTCAATAAGATCATGGCTGATCTTCGATCGCAACTCCACTTTCCTGCACTATCCCTTGATTCCCTTAATATCCCAAAATCTATCAACCTCTGTCGTGAATATACTCAATGACTGAGCCTCTGTGGTAGAGAATTCCAAAGATTCACTACCCTCTGAGTGAAGAAATTTCTCCTCATCTCAGTCCTAAAATGGCCGGCCCCTTATTGTGAGACTGTGACCTCTGGTTCTATAGTCCCCAGCCAGGAGGGAAACATCCTCCCTGCATCTACCCTATCGAGCCCTGTGAGAATTTTGAATGTTTCAATGAGGTCACCTGTCATTCTGCTGGTTGTGATGCACAGTCAGCAGCCCCTAGTTGAAAAGCACACTGGCCTTGGTCTGACTACCACCCAGGTCCAGTGACACTGAGCCGGGACTGTGGTACAGCTCCATGCCCTTGATGCTGGAGAACGTGGCTAGGAGATTCTGCTCTGTTCTAACATCAAAAACACCTGAGACTGCAGTTTCATGCCAGGCTGGACCCATAGTAGGGTGAGGTGGCCCCATTGGTGAGCTCTCACATTGTTTGGCTTTAGTATGCTTGACTGTTCAAAAGAACATAAGAAATAGGAGCAGGAGTAGGCCATTCGGCCCCTCGAGCCTGCTCTGACATTCAATAAGATCATGGCTGATCTAATCGTGGCCTCAACTCCACTTTCCTGCCTGTTCCCCATAACCCTTGACTCCCTTATCGTTCAAGAATCTGTCTATCTCCGCCTTGAATATATTCAATGACCCAGCCTCCACAGCTATCCGGGCCAGAGAATTCCACAGATTCACGACCGTCTGAGAGAAGAAATTTTTCCTCATCTCAGTCTTAAATGGGCAAACACTTATTCTGAAACTCTGCCCCCTAGTTCTAGATTGCCCCACGAGGGGAAACATCCTCTCTGCATCTACCCTGTCAAGCCCCCTCAGAATCTTATGTTTCAATAAGATCACCTCTCATTCTTCTAATTTCCAATGAGTACAGACCCAATCTGCTCAACCTTTCCTCATAAGGCAATCCCTTCATCCCAGGAATCAACCTCATGAACCTTCTCGGAACTGCCTCCAATGCAAGTATATCCCTCCTTAAATACGGAGACCAAAACTGTATGCAGTACTCCAGGTGTGGCCTCACCAATTTCCTGCACAGTTGTAGCAAGACTTCCCTACTTTTATACTCCATCCCCCTTGCAATAAAGGCCAACATTCTATTTGCTAATTATTTGGGGCCCAAAATTCATCAACATACCGCCCACTACTGCCTGCTTACCATCTGCTTACTGCTCAAAATGCAAGGTTGGTCAAAAAACAGGTACAGACCGCTGACATACCGCTCGGCGGAAGATTCATCATTGACATACCACTGAGCGATATGCACGCTGTCCGCCATGCAGAACCGCCCGCATACCGCCCAAAAAGTGCTAGTTTCATGACTGCCGACATACCACCGGAGCTGCATGCCATCCTGGAGAAGGTGGTTTTACTCGATTGTAAGTGGGCGGCACTGGGCGGTAGTGCTCGATGCCGCCATTTTGAAATCGGGAACAGTCAGCAAAAGCAGCACCTCAGTATTTCTGAGGTGAACAGTGACTTTACAGTGCGACTTACAGTGCGATTTACAGTGCGATTTACAGTGCGATTTACCATGTGACTTACAGTGCGATTTACCGTGCGATTTACAGTGTGACTTACAGTGCGATTTACAGTGCGATTTAGTGTGATTTACAGTGCGATTTACAGTGCGACTTACAGTGCGATTTACAGTGCGATTTACAGTGCGACTTACAGTGCGATTTACAGTGTGACTTACAGTGCGATTTACAGTGCGATTTACAGTGCGACTTACAGTGCGATTTACAATGCGACTTACCGTGCGATTTACCGTGTGACTTACAGTGCGATTTACCGTGCGGATTTACAGTGCGATTTACTGCGCGATTTACAGTGCGACTTACAGTGCGATTTACCGTGCGGATTTACAGTGCGATTTACTGCGCGATTTACAGTGCGATTTACAGTGCGACTTACCGTGCGATTTACCGTGTGACTTACAGTGCGATTTACCGTGCGATTTACAGTGCGATTTACAGTGCGATTTACTACGCGATTTACAGTGCGACTTACAGTGCGATTTACAGTGCGACTTACCGTGCGATTTACAGTGCGACTTACCGTGCGATTTACCGTGTGACTTACAGTGCGATTTACAGTGCGATTTACAGTGCGATTTACAGTGCGATTTACTACGCGATTTACAGTGCGACTTACAGTGCGATTTACAGTGCGACTTACCGTGCGATTTACCGTGCGATTTACAGTGCGATTTACCGTGCGATTTACAGTGCGACTTACAGTGCGATTTACAGTGCGATTTACAGTGCGACTTACAGTGCGATTTACAGTGCGATTTACTACGCGATTTACAGTGCGACTTACAGTGCGACTTACCGTGCGATTTACCGTGCGACTTACAGTGCGATTTACAGTGCGACTTACAGTGCGATTTACAGTGCGATTTACTACGCGATTTACAGTGCGACTTACAGTGCGATTTACAGTGCGATTTACAGTGCGACTTACAGTGCGATTTACAGTGCGATTTACAGTGCGACTTACAGTGCGACTTACAGTGCGATTTACCGTGCGACTTACCGTGTGACTTACAGTGCGATTTACCGTGCGATTTACAGTGCGATTTACAGTGTGATTTACAGTGCGACTTACCGTGCGACTTACAATGCGACTTACCGTGTGATTTACCGTGCGACTTACAGTGTGATTACCGTGTGACTTACAGTGTGATTTACAGTGCGACTTACAGTGCGATTTACAGTGTGATTTACCGTGTGACTTACAGTGCGATTTACAGTGCGACTTACAGTGTGATTTACAGTGCGACTTACAGTGCGACTTACAGTGTGATTTACCGTGTGACTTACAGTGCGATTTACAGTGCGACTTACAGTGTGATTTACCGTGTGACTTACAGTGCGATTTACCGTGCGACTTACAGTGCGACTTACAGTGCGACTTACAGTGCGATTTACTGTGTGACTTACAGTGTGATTTACCGTGCGATTTACCGTGTGACTTACAGTGCGATTTACAGTGCGATTTACCGTGCGACTTACAGTGCGATTTACAATGGGAAAGGTATCTTTATTGGTACTGAGTGCATTAAGATAGAAGGCATTTGAGTTAAGATTTTTTTCACTGAAAAATCATTTGAGTTTTTCTCCGGCTATTTGAGGAGATTTAAAAGAATGGGGCCTGTACGATCTCAGCCTGTATTGCTGACTACCTGTCGAATGCAGGATCCAGATTTGAGAAGGTTTATTGAGCAGAGTTAGCAGGGTAATGGAGGAGGTCGCAGACTGATGAGGAGGAGGAGGCCTTACGCTCAAAGGACTTTCAGGGAGAAGCGCTCATACTTGGACCTGACCGATCGGCAGTGCAATTGATGGCTTCCAAAAAGAGGTGATCAATGAGATTTGCCAGCTCATGAAGGCAGACCTGCAGCCCAGTACCACCAACATTACTGCACTCTCTGTCGAGGTGAAGGTGACTGCAGCACTTTCCTTTTATGCATGTGGCTCTTTTCAGGCATCAGCTGCATTTCTCAGCATGCTACTCATCGCTGTATTCGACAGGTAACCGAAGCACTGTATGCACACCGGATGGAATTTATAAACTTCCCAATGACCAGGGAGGCACAAAGTGACAGGACTTTGGGATTGGCACGCATTGCCGGCTTCCCCAAGGTGTAGGGTGCTGTTGACTGTACCCATATTGCTCTGTGAGCACCATTACAGGAGGCGGAGGTATACCAAAATCGTCAGGGACTCCACTCCCTCAACGTGCAGCTCGTCTGCGACCATACACAGCGGCTAATTGCAATGAATGCCAACTTTCCAGGGAGCATCCATGATGCGCACATTTTGCAGGAGAGCACTGTGTCTGACCTGTGGAAGTCTGAGCCACAAGGTAAATGCTGGATGCTGGGGGATAAAGGGTACAGCCTCGCCACCTGGCTCTTGACCCCTCTGCGGAACCCTCAGACATCAGCCGAGCAGCGATGTAATAAGAGCCATGTAGCCGCACGTAATATTATCGAGAAGACAACTGGAGTGCTGAAGCAGCGCTTTCGATGCTTGGACCACTCGGGAGGCAGGCTACAATACCACCCTGAGCAGGTTGCTCAGTTCACAGCGGTGTGCTGCGTGTTGCATAATTTAGCAATCGTGCGGGGACAGGAATTGCCGCAGGGGACTGCGGGACCACCGGAGGAGAGAGTGCAGGAGATGGAGGAGGAAGAAGAGGAAAATGAGGGGGAGGGCAATGAGGAGGAGCTTCCAGATGAACCCATGGCACCATCCCCCATCCCCCCCACCCCCCAACACCACAACAGAGGGTACGCGGAGCGTATACCACTGCAAAACTTACCACAGCAGCTCATAAATGAACGCTTTGCTTGAATGTGGAGAGCTGCGTTTGACATTGTACAAGAGTGCTTAAATTCAACTGAAATGTTTATGCAAAAATGTCAAAAATGTACAACAATTGTAAAACTTGTAAAACTTATAACTATAACTTTGAACAGCTGCAACAACTTTAACAACTTTAAAACTTTTAAAAATCAAACTTTAACTATTTTAAATGAACAATGAACACTTGACTACAACAAAGCACCCTTTACTGTCCTCGGCCACGACTCGATTGTGTGTTGCATCACCCTTGGGACTATTCCCCTTTTCTTACTCCTGCCCTTCCCTCTCCCACTGCCCCTGAGTCCGGACCTCCCCGTGGTGGTACCAAGCCGGTGTGCAGCAGTGCACCCCGAGTGCTGTTGCTGTCGTTGGAGGTCAGACATTGCAGGCAATAAATGGGGCCTCAGGAGAAGCTCGTGATGTAGAAGGCACGGCTTCAGGGCTGGAAGCTACTGGCAGCTCCCCACCCTCAGGTGCTGTCGACTTGACTACTATGGCACAGGGGGGGGGGGGGGGTTCCACGCCATGTCCTGATCCCGTCGATTGCCGCATAGCATCGGCGGAGTCGGTGGTTCACTCCATCGCGGTGATTAGACGCGACATATCCTCCGACTGTCGTTCTGATAGAGCCGTGATGTTTGCGGCTATCATAGCCATGGCCTTGAGCAGCTCTTGACCTATGTCGATGCCGGCCTGTGACAGACACACCATGTCCTGGTACGCGCCTATCTGTCTTACAGCAACTGACCTTTCCTGCACCAAACTCCGTCGCTGCGGCAAAGGTGCTGCAACACTGGGGGGGGGTCTTGCTGCGCACGGCTTGGTCCCCAGAATCAGAGGAGCCACGGGGGAATCCCCTGAATACAGACTCCGTGGTGGAGGTATGTTCCAGCTGGCCCACATGGAGCTGGTGAACCCTCCTCCGTCTCCACCCCCCACCCTCCACCTCCACTGGCTGCAGGATCAGCGGCTCTTCCTCTTCCTCCTCATCTTCATCATCTGTGGCAGTGGTGAAGTCGGGAGAGGGCTGGGTGACGCCAGAGGTGGGGGCAGTGGGTCTGTCGTCTGGTCTCTCTGTGTCGGTGTGGTCTGAATCATCCGAGTCTGGAAGTACAAAACAACATTTAAAAAAGCTTGGCACCAGGGGAGGGGGTCAGGGTTACATGAGTACATGAGTACAGTGACGTAGCACAGTCTTACTTAAATGTCCACCACTGCTGCAGTACTACATTACATATCGCAGACAGACAATACATATATACATTGCGTTACGTGCCCCCAACATTGCAGTACATCACATGAGCCCAACATTACAGTGCAATAAACTTACATTACATTACATCAGGCCAACATTACAGTGCAATAAACTTACATTACATTACATCAGGCCAACATTACAGTTACAGTTACATTACATGACATTACAGGACGGCAACAGACCGGGGATTGTATTGAACTGACCATCCTGTGTGGGTGGGTCAGCTCCAACACCGGTGGTGGCACGGTTGTTATCCCCGACCAGCGACAGGGCACGGATCTCAATCTCCTTCAATAGTTTTTGCATTGTGGGACCTCCCCCCGTACGCCGTTGATTGGCTGTTATTGCAGATGTCTTCTTCTGCCAAAAGTAAAGTAAATGAAAGTAAAAATGTTCAATCCATTTAACATCGCAGACACACAGGATCACACACACACACACACACACACACACATCAAACCACTGGGTTGATCCTCTTGTCATTGCCTGAAAGCACAAATACATCGCCGTAACCTTGGGATAAATAACTTCATCCACGTGACACTGAACCTACATTTACATGGTACATAGCACATGATGGGTGCATAAATAAAATCATTACTTACTCTTGCTACTCTCACAAGGTCGTTCCACCTCTTGCGGCACCTTTCCCCGATGCGTACCATTGTACTTGTGGAAGCCACATCCTCCCAGAACTCGTCCCATATTCAGTTCTACTCCTTTGTGGGGGGGTTTCCACGACCACCCTTCGTTAAGTCGGAGTATCTCTCCATGATATTCTCCAGCAGGGCAGGTAGCTCCATTTCATCAAAGGCGGGCGCCCTCAACCTCCTGTCCTTCTCGATGTCCCTGCGCCTCAACTTTTTTTTCAGCATTTCCGTTATATTTATATTTATTATATTTATATATGATTTATAAAATATGTATTATTATTGTTGATATTGTATAATTATTATTTGTTATTAATATTATTTGACTCTGGAATCTCTGATGAAAACAACTGACCCTCGAATATTTTGCTGCTCCTTCTCACTCTCTCTCTCTCTCTCGACTTCAATTCTCTGCGCATGCGCAGGTGACCCCTGACGCCTGAAATCGCAGGGGAAAAGCATCTGTGAAAAAAAAGCAAAAACAAAAATTTGTGAGTGTGCAGTGCAGTGCTGCACCTTCCATCGACAAGAAAGTTGATCTTGATCGACTATAATACTGCATAACACCCGCTGCACCGCCGAAAATAATTTCCCCAAATTAGCGCTCTTCGGTATCGCCGGTATTCCGACGGTTTTAAACGACGCATTGTCGGAATACCGCCGAGAAATGGGTGGATCTTACGCCCTGATGAAGTTCAGGCCCATGCTGTACCTGCATGCTAACATTTTGTGTTTCATGTACGAGGACACCCAGATCCCTCCGAAAGACTGCATTCTGTAGTCTCTCTCCGTCTAAATAATATTTTGCTTTTCAGTTCATCCTTCTATCCAAAGTGGATAACCTCACATTTTCCCACGTTATGCCCCATCTGTCAGACTGGGACTTGACGTCGGTGTTGCACTGTTGCTTTTCGCATCAATATACACCTTTCACATTGATCCAAGAGTCGGTGTACAGCAGTACTTCCAGATTAACACTGAGTGTTCATTTTTACTCGATTCAATCAAATACGGCAAGTTAGGAGGACATTAATATGCCATTGAGTTTACCAAATGCTCGTTTATAAAAGTGAGGACGTGGTAAAAGAGCCCAGCCCCACAGTGTAGGCCATCACAAAGTGTATCAGGATCCCTGTGTCCCTGAGGCCGGAATCTCCACCAATCAACTGCTTTCCTGATGCTGCCTTGTTCCCATCAGTTCCTCGTAAACCAAATCCACTGTAAAAATGGAAAATGCTGCAAATGCAAAGTAGGTCATTCAACATCCGGACGGGAAAGAAAGGAATAATAGTTTCTGTGCTGATTGACTGACTGATTGAGTGGATCTTGACTTCAACGGAAATAAAAATCGGGGAGATTTGCTATCACCCGTTTTACACGTGCCTTTAACGTAGCAACATTTATATAGTGCCTTTAACGTAGTAGCATTTTTCCGCAGGAGCGATTATCAAACAAAATTTGACACTGAGCCACATAAGGAGATATTGGGACGTGACCAAAAGCTCGATCAAAGAGGTAGGTTTTAAGAAACGTCTTGGAGAAGGAGAGAGAGGTAGAGAGGTTTAGGGAGGGAATTACAGAGCTTAGGATTTAGGCAGCTGAAGGCACGGCCGCCGATGGTGGAGCGATTATAATCGGGGGATGCATCAAAGGCTAGAATTGGAGGAGTTCAGAGGTCTCGGGTGGGGGGGGTGTGGGGAGGAGGGGGGCGTGTGGGGGGTTGGGGGGGAGGTTGTAGGACTGCAGGACATAGTCAAGATCTAACTCTGTTGTGTGCCCCCCTAATACTTTCTATTTTTTAAGCCCAGATTTCCAACATCTACCATTTCTTTTTTTTTTTATCTGATTCAAATCTCTTGCTTTAGGTGTTCGAACATGCTTCTTTATTGCAAATCCCTTGGAACTATACACTGTACCGATAATAACCCCGTGAACTAGCAGCTCTTTTTTTATGGCAGGAGACGGATCTCTGGGAAATTGGAATCATTCTGTTTGGGTCTTTGAATATATCTCGTATTATTTGCAATCGGGGTATATGTTTGTCCCCACTCCATGGGTGGTAATCTGCCAGAGGGGATCGACATGGTCCATTATCGAACCCGCCTGATTTTCATCCCATTGATTTCAGATTACTGCCCAGGCAGTGAAGATGAAGTCTACCCCATTGTGTGCGATCTTGTACCGTAAAAGCTTTAGGTAAAAACATTTATGGCCTAGTTGCTGTTTACAGAAATCATCCCTAAATAATGGGATGAATTAAACATTTTAATATTTATTTATAAAATATGATGAGAAGAATTGGGCCACTGTGTAAATATATGGGAACCCATCAGAATCAACATTGCTAACAGCAAATTTTATTCATACCAAGAAAGAAAGAAAGACTTGCATTTATATAGCGCCTTTCACAACCACCGGTCGTCCCAAAGCGCTTTACAACCAATGAAGTATTTTTTTGACTTGCAGTCACTGTTGTAACGTAGGAAATGCGGCAGCCAATTTGCGCACAGCAAGCTCCCACAAACAGCAGTATGATAATGACCAGATAATCTGTATTTTATTATGTTGATTGAGGGATAAATATTGGCCAGGACACCGGGTGAGAACTCACTCTGCTCTTCTTCGAAATAGAGCCATGGGAATTTTTACATCCACCTGAGAGAGCAGACGGGGCCTTGGTTTAACATCTGATCCGAAAGACGGCACCTCCGACAGTGCAGCGCTCCCTCAGCACTGCACAGAGTGTCAGCCGAGATTTTTGTGCTGATGTTTCTGGAGTGACTTCTTACTCAGAGGCGAGTGTACTACCAAGTGTAGTATCTGTTCTTATCAGTTTAATATCCCCTATCTGGGGACCAAATATTAAATTGATTTTTGGAACAGGGAGATGGAACAGGGGCTTGCCCCGTCCACTCCACGCATCGACCTGGTATTGCAGTGTTTCCAGGAACAGTGCAGCTTCCCCTCTCGGCCTTTTGGCTAAGATCAAGTGTAATAGCGCAAAGTGATCTTTGGCGCTGGGGTTGATCTGACAAGAATGAACAAAAAAAAAAAGAGTGTACTACCAACTGAGCCACAGCTGACACTGAAAATTGAAAGCCACATATATAATAATGATACCATTGACTGTCCTGTCAACATACACACCTTCATGTACACAGTAGCACTATTCAAATCATCATTCCATAGAGTTTTGCTGCTTGAACATCAAGGCGAGGATTCATTTGTTCCATCGCAGTCAACTTGGAAACACTCCACCTGAATATCTTTCTGCAAGAATCGCCCTTTAATTGCCAACAGGTTCTTTTAGGGTTAGAAAGTGTACGACAGTCGTTGTTGGCCCTGAATTCTCTGCCCCTATGAGCGCTTACGAGATGCACACACTCCCGTAGGGGCCCAGCTAGTTCCGGGTTTAGGCATGTGAAGCGCATGCGCCTAAACAACAACAACTTTTATTTATATAGCGCCTTTAACGTAGTAAAACATCTGAAGGTGCTTCACAGCAGCGATATAAGACAAAACAGATAAATTTGACACCGAGCCACCGAAGAAGAAATTAGGGCAGGTGACCAAAAGCTTAGTCAAAGAGGTAGATTTTCAGGAGCATCTTAAAGGAGGAGACGGAGGGAGCGAGGCAGAGAGGTTTAGGCAGGGAGTTCCAGAGCTTGGGGCCCAAGCAGCTGGAGGCACGGCCACCAATGGTTGAGCGATTATAATCAGGGATGCTCAAGAGGGCAGAATTTGAGAATTACATTTTAAATTACATTTTCAGAATTAAACCCGGAACTTGCAATCTGTCAAGAATCCTCTTGACAGTATCTTTTACCTACCACACAGGACCAATTCCGAGTGTTCTTGACAGATTGGAGCCACCGTAGCTGTCTTACCGTTTTCTGCCACTGGGTGGCGTTTTTTCTGATTAGAAACAGACAGGCAGAAGCACAGCCAGCAAGCTGCGTGGATCTGCATCCATTTTAGCTAGAACAATCTTTAACTTTTGTTAATCAGAAACGAGATTTCTGTGTTTGTGAACCTTCCTAGAAGTACAGTTATGTAAGTAACTTCTCCTTATCCAATCGTTCTGGAATTATTGTATTTTATCTTTGATGTACGGTAAGAGATAAGTAACTTCTCTTTATTGCTGCTTTGTAAATCATTCCCATTGTGCTACAGGTGCAACATCCCGAATCTGGAACCCTTGGGACTGAGGCCGTTCCAGATATCGCGTTTTTCGGACTTTGGAACATCTTTCTGACATCACGAATCTGGAAATACCCGAGTCCAGGTTCGGGTATTTCCAGATTCCGGACCATCAAAAAGGGGGGGCTACCTGGCGAGGAGCTGTTCGGGCCGTCCGGGGCCCGCCAAGGAGATCGTCATTGGGCCGGCCCGGCCAAGGATGTTGTTGAGCGGGCCGGCGAGGAGACCCTGAGGTAAGGGCGGGGAGGCCGTGATGCTGGGCACCGTGTGAGACCCTGAGGTCGGGCATGGTTGTCCGATCTGGATTCCGAAACTTTTTATGGATTCCGGACGACCCTGCCACGAATCATCCCGGAGTCCAGATTCCGGAACTCCGGATTTTGGACGCTACTTGTACAAGAAATCTAGATCTGTCTTTATTCTTTGCCAACAGTTTACACTACATTTATTAAAGGATATGTATTCTGAAACTCTGACCTTTAGCCATATTTTTTGGTGTAGTGTTGAGGCTAGCTGGAGAATCAGAGTTATCGCTTATCGTACGCTACACTCTGACAGAACCAGTACAGTGTAAAACACGATTTAAGAATTGTAATTGCCCAGGTCACTAGGCAGAAGATCATCATGTCAGTCATTCCCGATAATACAAATCCCCTCCACGAGGCAACTCTACTCCCAGAGCCAGAGGAGATCTCTCCCCGTGAGCCACACCCTCCGAGTAGAGAGAGAGGCACCCTACCCAAAAAGCCCTCAACAATGACGTAGAAGCAGGAAAAAAGAAACGACATCGTCACTGGCGGAAAACCGAACCAATTCTTGAAGAACTACAAGATGCCCCAGACGATGAGACCACTCTCCAAACAGTCATGGCCGAGGCTTACTCGGCGCTCTGGGTGTACGAGGAGCTATGGTGTGTGCTCAGCGACCTCTACACACAAGATAAAATGGGAGCATTCAAGGAAGATACCCAACATAGCGAATCAATCTTCCTCGAGAACTGTGACCTCGCGGACAGTGCCATCGCCCACATGACGGAGCGGCCCCACACCGTGGCCCTAGAAGTCAGGTCGAGCGCCAGCAGACGGTCGGGACACTCGACAAGGAGCACAAGAACATTGTCCTCGGGTCTGAGTGCCCTGATCAACGCTCGAGCCGAGAACGCAGAATTTGAGGAGGTCATAGCAAGACAAACGGCCGAATGGCAAACGGCATGAGCGAAGGACGAGGCGGACCTCCAGATACTTCAAGTCAGAAAAACCGCCGCCGGACAGCAAGGAAGGGCAGAGGAGATGCAGCGAGTCGAGCAAGAGGCACGGAGGGCCTTGGGCCGGAACCTCACCAGAACAGACCTCAAACGGCCATGCCACGCAACTCTGACACCTCGCAGACAGGCCGGTTAAGTCTGCCCCTGTAAACCGGCTTCAGGCAACGGCCCCGATCTGTCAGCCATCCAGAACGGAACGAACAGCTGTCCCACCAGCCATCAGCATGGCACCGAACCACTCGAGCCTCCCCCTCCTCCTCTCGAGCTGGCGAACAGCAAGGAGAACCCATTCCTCAACCTGACAAAGGACATTTCCAACACTCTCGCTCATCAGCGCCAGCCGGCACACGGGCCCGATGTCTGTGATGGGAACCCTATCATGTTTCAGCCATGGCGCCCACGTGTTCAAAGTCATGGTCGACCAGGCGGCTACACCAGCCACGCAGAAGCTTATCTTTCTTGCCATATTCACAAAGGGCAAAGATCAAGATACCGGTAGACAGGTTCCGGCATTGGTACATTTCTGACCCTGAAACGTCGTAGCAGGAAGCATGGAAGGAACTCGAAGAGAGTTTTAGTAACAAGACGAGGATTACAACATCTGCCCTTCAAAAGCTCGAGAGCTTTCCAAAGTTCAGGGCAGACGAAGGCCACAAACTTCGTGAACTTGCCGAATTGTGCACGGACATCGCAGCACGGACGGACAACTTGCCCGACTTGGATTCCTTAACTATCCCCACTATCTTCACCCGACACTCAAAAAACTCACTACCTACATACCAGCAAATGGAGGAAGCGGGTATCAGAGCATAAGACCGATAACAGCAGCTACCCTCCTTCCACTGTGCTGGCTAAATTCCTGCAAAACAACGCCAGACAGCACAGCGACCTCGAGCTTTACACATCAAGCCAGGCCCGTCAGCCAACCTCGGAGAGGACAGGAAGAAACAGAAGTCCCAGCTCCTTCCTTCACATCTTGGCAACATGCACACTACGAAGTCGGCGCCTAGGTGGCTAGCCTCGGAGATACACCTCTACCATGACGGGCGAGGACATCATCTGTCGGATTGCATCGCTTTCAGCCAAAAGCCCATTCAAGAATAAGAGAATTCTGCAGAGCCAATGGCTTGTGGTCAGGCGTGGCGACCACCACAGAATGCAAGACTGCCAGACCAAGGTGCATTGCAAGGAATGCAAAGGTACAGAGCTTGCCTCCTTCCTGCATGCGACGCCGAGACAGAATGGCAAGGAGACCTACGGCAGGGAGACCCACAACGAGAAACCAATAGATGATCACCAGGTCATCGATGCCAACCCACAGTGCACCAGCTACCTGGCTTTCCCTTCCGCACGATTTTGTTCTAAGATCCATCTCTGCAGAATCCACCGCAGAGATCGTCCCGCGATATGTCTCCTTGGCTACGCGGTGCTGGACGACCAATTGAATGCCTGTTTCGGAGACCCCGAAATCTTCGCTGCTTTAGACCTCCCAGGCCCAGCCTTCCCGTATGAGCTTGCCACCTGCGGCGGAGACAGGATCACAGCCAAAGGGAGACGAGCAAGTGGTCTAACCGTAGAAGCGGCAGATGGAAAGACCGAACAGCTGCCTACCATCCTCGAGAAGGCCCACATCCCCGGAGGCAGAAGCGAGATCCCACGTCCCGATTTCTGGGAGGGATTCCCCCACCACAGGTCATTGGGGCCACAGTTACCCGAGCCGAGAGAAGATGCAAACATCACCCTCTTCAAGATCAGGGAGTCTCGCCACGGGCCGAGAGGAACACCGTGGGCGCAACGTACGGACCTAGGCTGGGTGGTCTCCGTACAGCTTGGCCCAAGCGGGGCAAATGAGAAAGTCCATGCCCCCATCAACCGTACTATCCTTCAGCCACCGACGGCCATGTCCACCCGCCATCAACATTCAGTGAAGGTTGCGACAGAAGGTGCTCACCTCAACTCAGAGGGAAACTCAGAGTTCCCGCTACTCCTCAACAATGAACCGCAGGCACTCACTCCCGCCTTGTCCGTAGCTCCGGAAACTCAGCCCCTCCAGGCACTCACTCCCGCCTTGTCCGTAGCTCCGGAAACTCAGCCCCTCCAGGCACTCACTCCCGCCTTGTCCGTAGCTCCGGAAACTCAGCCCCTCCAGGCACTCACTCCCGCCTTGTCCGTAGCTCCGGAAACTCAGCCCCTCCAGGCACTCACTCCCGCCTTGTCCGTAGCTCCGGAAACTCAGCCCCTCCAGGCACTCACTCCCGCCTTGTCCGTAGCTCCGGAAACTCAGCCCCTCCAGGCACTCACTCCCGCCTTGCTCGTGGCTTCCAAAACTCAGCCCCTCCAGGCCCCAGCCGACAACGTCACGCAACCAGATCCGTGTGGGCGATGGCAACAGCGCCGGGCCCAACGACCTGCAGACCAACTCCGGGTTCGACGGCGGAAGAAGCACCTGCAGAGCTGGCAGCCTCGACACAAGACGGACGCCGGATGCCTCTGTCGGGGATGTCGTTCTCCTCCGGCAGGAAGAACTTCCCCGAAACGGCTGGCCAGCATTTTCTCTTTTTATTACGGTGCCACAGAGATGCGTCCTACCCAACGTCACTCCTTGCTGGAAGCACCGGGTTACAGAATCAGGTATGCAACGCCCTTTAAACATATCGACAGTGACGCCAGGCTCCAACATACAACCAATTTAAGGAAGAAGGTTTATGTATCAGAGCAGAGTACTTCCTAAATAGTAAAAAGCTAGAAACACATGCTTTACAAAGATCATTAAAATGTCATGGAAAGGTACGAAAAATAATCAAAAAGGCTAATGGAATGCTGGGCTTTATATAGAGAGGACTGGAATACAAGGGGAGTAGAAGTTATACTGTCTGGCGTACTGTGTTCAATTCTAGGCACCATATCTTCGGAAGGATATATTGACCGTGGAGGGAGTGCAATGTAGATTTACCGGAATGATACCTGGACTCCAAGGGGCTGAAATTGCCCTTTTTTACGCCCCGTTAGCATGCCCGGGAGGCGCTAAGAGCAATGAGCTTTTTGCCCCTGGGGTAAGCAGCGGTAGTGCCTCGGGCGAAACTGCCCCTGAGACTTTAGGGGCAATTTGCCGGTAGTGCCCCGCGGTTAGCGCTCCGGGCTGGCCCGCAACAGGCGATGACGTCATCGGCGTGCGCGCCGACCCCTTTGTGCCCTGCGCCGATCCCTTTTGCAGCCCGCGGGGCACTGACATCCGCCCGGGGTGCCCCTTAAAGCCAAGGCCGTGTGCGCCCCGGGCTGCCATTTTATTTTGTCGGCCGGCTCTTGGGTCGGCCCCCCCCCCCCCCAAGTGGCGGCCCTCGCCTCGACCGCCATCGTGCAGCCCGGCGCGGCCCGGCACTCCCCTGTCGAGCGCGTGCGTCTCTGGTGGCCCAGTGTCAGCCGCCAAAGGGCCTGCAGTGGGCGCAGCAGCCCTCCCTTTGAACTGAGAGCGAGCGGCGCAGTAGCGGGTCAGCTCTACGTGGTGTTTCCGTGTAACGCTGACCTCTTCAGCACGTCCCTGCGCTCGGCGCCGCGCTAACGCCCGGGCAGCACCCCTCCAACGAGCCAGCGCTCCGCCCTGTTTGAGGGGTGCAAAGCCCAATTGCACGCCGGGGGCGGGATTTCAGGCCCGGGTGGTAAGAATACTCATGTAGATCTCTCGCCACCAGCTCTCCGGCCTCTGCCGTGGAATGTGCTTGGTGTTATGGTTCTCTGTCGAACAGCACAGAAGGAGGCCATTCAGCCCATCGTGCCTGTGACGGCTCTTTGAAAGAGCTGTCCGCTTAACCAGCGATATGGCGCTTTCAACTTACAAAACAAGATTCTTTTGCAGAATAGCCAGTGGGGAGAGTTGGCGAGGTATGGCTGAAAGTCCGTGTGAAAAGAGGGGTTTAAAACGAAGAGGGAGGCCGAGAGCTTTAGGAAAGGAGTTTCAGAAAGCAGGGCCAAGATGACTGAAAACTCTGCTACTGAGTCGATCACAATGATTTGGCTCACAAAAAAAAATCCTCCCCTTTAATGTTGAGCAGCCTTGCCTGAGTTTGCCCCTTCCCCTCCCCACTCCGGCAATCTGGGCTGGGTTGTCTCCCGAGATTTTCTTTTTGTGTGCATGGGGCCTACTAAAATGAGAAGGAAAAGCTGACCTCCCAGAATCTAGTGAGCTCTCTGTTCAAGCACAAGGCCGCTTGTGCTATTGCCTCCAATTGCAATATTGGCCTAATAACATTACTTTAAAAATGTGGATTATTTTTCTCTTTTTTTTTTAATCAATAAAATAATAATGATTGTTTTAAAATCAATATTACGCAAAATTTATGAACTGCTGGCAAAATGGTTGAAGCACACAGTTTTGGACAATGTGGGCGTCCTGAGAAAATTATTTTGTTGCCCGTAAAATCCATTGTGACCAATCTGTAACAACAATCCTCGAATAATTCTCTAGCAGCTAATGAGAAAGAAAAGAAAGCAGAAAGACTTGCATTTCTGCAGTGCCTGTCACAACCACAGGATGTCTCAAAGCACTTTACAGCCAATGAAGCATGGTCACTGTTGTCATCTGGGAAGCGCAGCAGCCAATTTGCGCAAAGCAAGCTCCCACAAACAGCAATGTATAATGACTAGATCACCTGTTTTTTTTGTTATGTTGATTGAGGGATAAATATTGGCCAGGACACCGGGGAGAACTCCCCCTGCTCTTCTTCGAAATAGTGCCGTGGGATCTTTTACATCCACCTGAGAGAGCAGACGGGGCCTCAGTTTAACGTCTCATCCAAAAGACGGCACCTCCAACAGTGCAGCGCTCCCTCAGCACTGCACTGGAGTGTCAGCTTGGATCTATGCCCTCAGTAAGCTCCCCACTGAAGTGGAGCTAATCTATGGAACAAATGGGAAATTGTTCAACCTCCGTCGCCTCCAGTACAGACCCAAGGTCGTCCAATCTCTGTCACTGAATTACAGTATGCAGGCAATGCTTGCATCTGCACACACTCTGAGGTCCAGGGAGACAACCCAGCCCAGATTACCGGAGTGGGAAGGGGAAGTGAAAAATCTGGCAAGGCTGCTCAACATTAAAGGGGAGGGTTTTTTTTTTGTGAGCCAAACCATCGTCAACACCTTCACCGAGGCGTACGAGAGCATGGGCTTTACACTAAAAATTCGTAAGACAAAGGTCCTCTACCAACCTTCCCCTGCCTCACAGTACCACCCCCCAATTATCAAAATCCACGACGAAGCCTTGGACAACGTGGACCATTTTCCATACCTCGGGAACCTACTGTCAACAAGGGCAAACGTCGATGACGAGGTCCAACACTGCCTCCAGTGTGCCAGTGCAGCCTTCGGTCGCCTGAGGAAGAGAGTGTTGGAAGATCAGAACCTCAAACCCGGCACCAAGCTCATGGTCTACAGAGCAGTAGTGATACCCGCCCTCCTACATGCTTCAAAGACTTGGACTATGTACAGCAGGCACCTCAAAGCACTGGAGAAGTACCACCAACGCTGCCTCCGCAAGATCCTGCAAATCCATTAGCAGGATAGGCGCACCAACGTTGGCGTTCTCGCCCAGGCCAACATCCCCAGCATCGAAGCACTGATCAAGTTTCATCGGCTCCGTTGGGCGGGCCACATTGTCCGCTTGCCCGATACGAGACTCCCAAAACAAGCACACTACTCGGATCTCCGACACGGCAAGCAAGCCCCAGGTAGGCAAAGGAAACGCTTCAAGGTCACCGCCTGAGGGCTGATTTTACCGCCAGGTGTTAGGTGCAGGCTCCAACGGCCAAATTCAGTTTTTACGCAAAAGATGAGAGAGCAGCGCTAAAAAGTGGCGTTGTACACTCATCCTTGGACGGGAGCTCAGGAGGCTGACTGAATGTCGCATCGGGACACTTCCGCCGTGCTCGCTGGGAAACGGGAAGAAAAAAACCCCTCAAACTTCTCCAACCCACACACAAACTTCCCCACTGTTACAACTAATAAACAAATGAAGAAATAAATAAAGAATTCAAACTCACCTTGCTCTCTGGCCGATTCCGCCCGACTTCCGCTGTTTAACCACCACTTTTTCCAGGCTGCCGGTACAGCAGCCGTACAAACTAAATATCACGGTAGAGGCACCAAGGAGGCGTACTGACGTCATGATTTCCAAGGCGTTAGCCGACGGGAAGTAACGTTTAAACACTCTTAAAAAAAATGACCCCCGAATTTCATGTCAGGCATGAACAGCACCGAGCACCACTTCCACCTGCCAAGGCAGCTGGGGAATTTAAATTTAGTTAATACATCTGGAATAAAAAGCTAGTATCCCAGATTGTCGTAATTCACTAATGTCCTTCAGGGAAGGAAATCTGCCATCCTTACCTGGTCTGGGCCTATATGTGACTCCAGACCCACAGCAACATGGTTGATTCTTAACTGTCCTCTGTAATGGCCCAGGAAGCCACTCAGTTGGACCAAACTACTGACGGACTACATCGGATATATGACACAGAAAGAGGTCATTCAGCCCAACCAGTCCATGCCGGCGTTAATGCTCCACTCGAGCCTCCTCCCGTCTTTCCTCATCTAAATCTATCAGCATAACCCTCTATTCCCTTCTCCCTCACATGCTTGTCTAGCCTCCCCTTAAATACATCGATACTATTCGCTTCAACCACTCCCTGTGGTAGTGAGTTCCACATTCTCGCCACTCTCCAGGCAAAGTTTATTCTGAATTCCCTATTGGATTTCTTGGTGACTATCTTATATTGATGGCCTCTAGTTATGCTCTTCCCCACAAGTGGAAACATTCTCTCTGTATCTACTCTATCAAAACCTTTCATAATTTTAAAGGCCTCTATTAGGTCCCCCTCAGCCTTCTTTTTTCAAGAGAAAAGTCTGTGCTGATTTTTTTTTAACGACATCACAACCACACATATACAAGATGGCTCCAATCACAAACTTGTCATCATGTGACTTGTCACATGACCCTTTATTGTATTTACGTCAGCAGTTGCAACACCACAGTAGTCCACAAGGTGGAGCTCCATATTACACAGCCTGTTCATCCTTTCCTGATAGGTATACCCTCACATTTCTGGTATCATCCTTGTAAATCTTCTCTGCACCCTCTTCAGTGCCTCTATATCTTTTTTATTATATAGCGACAAAACTGTACGCAGTACTCTAAGTGTGTTCTAACCAAGGTTCGATGCAGGTTTAGCACAACTGCCCTACTTTTCAATTCTATACCTCTAGAAATAAACCCTAGTGCTTGGTTTGCTTTTTTTTGCTAACCTGTGTCGCAACTTTTAGTGATGGGTATATTTGTACTCCGAGATCCCTTTGTTCCTCTACCTCACCCAGATTCGCACCCTCCAAGTAATAAGAGACCTCCCTATTTTTCCTACCAAAATGTAATAACTCACATTTATCTGTGTTGAACTTCATTTGCCAATTATATGCCCCCTTCTGCAAGCTTGTTAACGTCCTCCTGTAATTTGTTGCAGTCCTTCTCCCATGACGGAATAAATTAAGAATAACTCCACTCCCATCAGATGCGAGTATCCTGCTGGATGTCAACCACTATTTCAGAGACCGGAACTCACATCTGCATCCCCGGCAGGTCTGTCTGGAGTGGGTCTCGACCTCATTCACCTCCTGATTCAGAGGTGGGGAATTGCCACGACTAAGGTGAGGCTCACTCCGCCTAATGTACTGCTGGCAGTAAATGCGTGCATTCCCACTTTGGGCATCTAACTGCCGAAATAGCCTCAGCGGGCAGACAGCTCTGGCCTTGGGCTTTGTTTTGCACCGCAGCCATTGTTGGTTTTCCTGACAAAACGTCCTTATTGTATGAGAGCTAAACATCGTGTGAGAGCTGAATAAAATACACTGAACATGTTGCTTTGAGTGTGCTGTGGTAGCTTTCAGTAACACGGAAGGCGAAAGAGAAACTTGAAGCTGTAAATAATTTAGTTGGCAGATGTAACCCATTTTTAATTCTTCATTTGAAACCACTTTCCTAGCATTTGCCTCACTTTACTGTGCTCGGTCATAATGCAGACTTAAATGATGCAAAAGTGCATAATCATCTGAAAACTCTAGCAATTCACTGAGCTTATTCCGCATGAACTTCCCAACCCCGTGACTTCTGCCACCAGGAAGGACGAGAGTAGTATCATCATCATCATCATAGGCAGTCCCTCGAAATCGAGGAAGACTTGCTTCCACTCTAAAAGTGAGTTCTCAGGTGACTGTACAGTCCAGTACAGGAATTACAGTCTCTGTCGCAGGTGGGACAGACAGTGGTTGAAGGAAAGGGTGGGTGGGGAGTCTGGTTTGCCGCACGCTCCTCCCGCTGTCTGCGCTTGCTTTCTGCATGCTCTCGGCGACGAGACTCGAGGTGCTTTTCCTTCCACTTAGGGCGGTCTTTGGCCGGGGATTCCCAGGTGGCCGGTGGGGATGTTGCATTTTATCAAGGAGGCTTTGAGGGTGTCCTTGAAACGTTTCCTCTGCCCACCTGGGGCTCGCTTGCCGTGTCGGAGTTCCGAATAGAGCGCTTGCTTTGGGAGTCTCGTGTTGGCCATGCGGACGATGTGGCCCGTCCAACGGAGCTGGTTGGGTGTGG
Source organism: Pristiophorus japonicus (assembly GCF_044704955.1). Taxonomy (NCBI): domain Eukaryota; kingdom Metazoa; phylum Chordata; class Chondrichthyes; family Pristiophoridae; genus Pristiophorus; species Pristiophorus japonicus. The sequence goes on along the minus strand of NC_091992.1, from coordinate 125,638,380 downwards.
TCAGTGCTTCGATGCTGGGGATGTTGACCTGATCGAGAACACTGAGGTTGCTGTGTCTGTCCACCCAGGGGATTTGCAGGATCTTGCGGAGCCATCATCAACATCTTCACCGAGGTGTACGAAAGCATGGGTCTTACACTACACATCCGTAAGACAAAGGTCCTCCACCAACTTGCCCCCGCCACACAGCACTGCCCCCTGGTCATCAAAATCCACAGTATGGTCTTGGACATACCTCGGGAGCCTATTATCGGGAGTTCCGAATAGCGCGCTTGCTTTGGGAGTCTCGTGTCGGGCATGCGAACAATGTAGCCAAGATCATGGGAACACCAAGACCTCCAGTCATACACCATCTTGACGTGGAAATATAACCCACCGTTTCTTCGTCAACATTGGGTCAGGAACCTGCCATTCTTCGCTTAACAACACCAAGGAAGCAGCAGCAGCATAAGGGCTGCAGCAGTTCAAGGGAGGGCTGCCACCAATGTTCCCTTTAAGCCATGTAGCCGCTCAGCGCTCTGCAGCTCCCGCGCAGCCAGCTCACCGGCTTTCAAATAGGAAAAATCCGCGCATGCGAGCTATTTTGAATGGGCTGCCCAGCCCCTTAAAGGGACCGTGCACCCAAAAGAATTTAAAGGGAACATTGGCTACTGCCACCTTCTCATGGCAACTAGGGATGGGTAATAAATGCAGGCCTTGCCAGTGCCGCCCACAGCCCAAGAACAATATTTTTTAAAGTTTTTTAGATTGGGAAATTAGATTAAAAGTTAAGACGGTAAATAAGCAGTGACAAACATTTAAAGAAATATTCCATAATTCTCAATGAATATACATTCCATTGAGAAATAAAAACTCCGCGGGAAAAGTGATCCATCCGTGGCTAACTAAAGAAGTTAAGGATAGTATTGGATTAAAAGAAGAGGCTTATAATGTTGTGAAGAATGTAAGGATTGGGAGAGCTTTAGAAATTAGCAAAGGTTGACCAAAAAATTATAAAAAGGAAGAAAATAGAATGAAAGTAAATCAGCAAGAAATATAAAAACAGATTCTAAGAGCTCCTACAAGTAAGTAAAAAGGAAGAGATTAGCAAAATTAAGTGTTGGTCCCTTAGAGGCTGAGACAGGAGAATTTATAATGGGGAATAAGGAAATGGCAGAGACGTTAAACAAATATTTTGTAACTGTCTTCACAGCAGAAGCCACAAAATTCATACCAAAAGTAGTGGGGAACCAAGGTGCAAATGAGAGTGAGGAACTTAAAGTAATTAATATCAGTAAAGAAAATGTACTAGAGAAACTAATGGGACTAAAAGCTAACAAATCCCCTGGCCCTGACGGCCTACATCCTAGAGTTCTGTAAGAGATTGCTGCAGAGATAGTGGATGCATTGGTTGTGATCTTCCAAAAGTCCCTAGATTCTAGAGCGGTCCCAGTGGATTGGAAGGCAGCAAATGTAACTCTGCTATTCAAGAAAGGAAGGAGAGAGAAAACAGGGAACTACAGGCCAGTTAGCTTGACATCAGTCATCGGGAAAATGCTGGAATCCATTATTAAGGAAGTGATAACAGGCACTTAGGACATCATAATATAATTAGGCAGAGTTAACATGGTTTTATGAAAGGGAAATAGTGTTTGGCAAATTTATTAGAGTTTTTGAGGATGTAACTAACATGGGAGATAAAGGAAAACCAGTGGATGTAGCATATTTGGATTTTCAAAAGGCCTTCGATAAGGTGCCACATCACAGGTTGCGATGCATGATAAGGGCTTATGGGGTTGGGGGTAATATATTAGCATCAATAGAGGATTGATTAACAGACAGAAAACAGAGGGCAGGAATAAACGGGTAATTTTCAGATTGGCAGACTTTAACTAATGAGACGCCACAAGGAACAGTGCTGGGGCCTCAGCTATTTATAATCTATTAATGATTTAGATGAAGGGACCAAGTGTAATGTATCCAAGTATCCAATAGAAAAACAGAATATTTTTTAAATGGTGAAAAACTATTACATATTGGTGTTGTCTTTATACAGGAAACACAGAGAGTTAGCATGCAGGTACAACAAGCAACTAGGAAGGTAAATGGCATGTAGGCCTTTATTTCAATGGTGGTTGGAGTAAAGGAGTAAGGAAGTCTTGCTACCACACTTGGAGTACTATGCTCATTTTTTGTCTTATCTGAGGAAGGATATACTTGCCTTAGAGGCGGTGCAACAAAGGTTCACTAGATTGATTCCTGGGATGAGAGGGTTATCCTATGATGAAAGATTGTGTAGAATGGGCCTATACTCTCTGGAGTTTAGAAGAATGAGAGGTGATCTCACTGAAAGATGTAAGATTCTGAGGGTAGATGCTGAGCGGTTGTTTCCCCTGGATGGAATGTCCAGAATGAGGGGGCAGGGTCTCAGGATAAGGGAAGACAATTTAACATTTAGATGAGGAGGAATTTCTTCACTCAGAGGGTTGCTGAATCATTGAGTATATTCAAGGTTGAGATAGGTAGATTTTTGGACACATGGGGAATCAAGGGATATGGAGATCGGGCGAGAAAAAGGAGTTGAGATCGAAGAACAGCCATGATCTTATTGAATGGCAGAGCAGGCTCGAGGGGCCGTATGGCCTACTCCTGTTCCTAATTCTTATGTTCTTAAAAATGATTTTCTGAGACAGTATTTCTCTGCAAAAATTAGTGTGTACATTGCAAACCTATTGAATTGAATAGAGCAGGATTTGTTTCACATCGAAAATATCCAAAGAAAAATCGATTTTTTTTTCTACAATAAAAACAATATGGTTGGAAATAAGTGAGGGTTGTATTCCTTGGAATTTAGATGGTTAAGGGATGATTTGATCGAAGTTTTCAATATATTAAGGGGAACAGATAGGGTAGATAGAGAGAAACTATTTCTGCTGGTTCTAGGACTAGGGAACAGAGTCTAAATATTAGAGCCAGACCTTTCAGGAGTGAAATTAGAAATCACTCCGACAGGCAAAGGTGGTGGAAGTTTGGAACTCTCTTCCGCAAACAGCAATCGATGCTGGGTCAATTGTTAATTTTAAATCTGAGATTGGCAAGATATTTGTTAACCAAAGGTATTAAGGGATATGGGGCAAAGGCGGGTATATGGAGTTAGGTCACAGATCAGCCATGATCTCATTGAATGGCGGAACAGGCTCAAAACATAGAAAAATAGAAACATAGAAATTAGGTGCAGGAGCAGGCCATTCGGCCCTTCGAGCCTGCACCACCATTCAATAAGATCATGGCTGATTATTCAACCTCAGTACCCCTTTCCTGCTTTCTCTCCATAACCCTTGATCCCTTTGGCCATAAAGGCCATATCTAACTCCCTTTTGAATATATCTAATGAACTGGCCTCAACAACTCTCTGCGGTAGAGAATTCCACTCTACCACTCTCTGAATGAAGAAGTTTCTCCTCATCTCGGTCCTAAATGGCTTATCTTTTATTTTTAGACTGTGACCCCTGGTTCTGGAACTCCCCAGCAACTCTTCCTGCCTCTAACCTGTCCAGTCCCGTCAAAATTTTATATGTTTCTATGAGATCCCCTCTCATTCTTCTAAACTCCAGTGGATACAAGCCCAGTTGATCCAGTCTCTCCTCACATGTCAGTCCTGCCATCCCGGGAATCAGTCTGGTGAACCTTCGCAGTACTCCTTCAAGAGCAAGAACGTCCTTCCTCAGATTAGGAGACCAAAACTGAACACAATATTCTAGGTGTGGCCTCACCAAGGCTCTGTATAACTGCAGCAAGACCTCCCTCTCCTATACTCAAATCCTCTCACTATGAAGGCCAAAACGCCATATGCCTTCTTCACCGCCTGCTGTACCTGCATGCCAACCTTCAATGACTGATGTACCATGACACCCAGGTCTCATTGCACTTCCCCTTTTCCTAATCTGTCACCATTCAGATAATATTCTGTCTTCCTGTTTTTGCCACCAAAGTGGATAACCTCACATTTATCCACATTATAATACATCTGCCATGCATTTGCCCATTCACCTAACCTGTCCAAGTCACCCTGCAGCCTCTTAGCATCCTCCTCACAGCTCACACCGCCACCCAACTTAGTGTCATCTGCAAATTTTGAGATATTACATTCAATTCCTTCATCTAAATCATTGATGTATATTGTAAATAGCTGGGGTCCCAGCACTGAACCCTGCGGCACCCCACTGGTCACTGCCTGTTATTCTGAAAAGGGCCCGTTTATTCCAACTCTCTGCTTCCTGTCTGCCAACCAGTTCTCTATCCACGTCAATACATTACCCCCAATACCATGTGCTTTAATTTTGCACACTAATCTTTTGTGTGGGACCTTGTCAAAAGCCTTTTGAAAATCCAAATACACCACATCCACTGGTTCTCCCTTGTCCACTCTACTCGTTACATCCTCAAAAAATTCTAGAAGATTTGTCAAGCATGATTTTCCTTTCATAAAACTATGCTGACTTGGACCGATCCTGTCACTGCTTTCCAAATGCACTGCTATTACATCTTTAATAATTGATTCCAACATTTTCTCTACCACCGATGTCAGGCTAACCGGTCTATAATTCCCCGTTTTCTCTTTCCCTCCTTTTTTAAAAAGTGGGGTTACATTAGCTACCATCCAGTCCATAGGAACTGATCCAGAGTCTATAGAATGTTGGAAAATGACCATCAATGCGTCCACTATTTCTAGGGCCACTTCCTTAAGTACTCTGGGATGCAGACTATCAGGCCCTGGGGATTTATTGGCCTTCAATCCCATCAATTTCCCTAACACAATTTCCTGACTAATAAGGATTTCCTTCAGTTCCTCCTTTTCGCTAGACCATCGAACCACTAGTATTTCTGGAAGGTTATATGTGTCTTCCTTAGTGAAGAAAGAACCAAAGTATTTGTTCAATTGGTCTGCCATTTCTCTGCTCCCCATTATAAATTCACCTGATTCTGATCTACATTTGTCTTCACTAATCATTTTCTCTTCACATATCTATAGAAGCTTTTGCAGTCAGTTTTTATGTTCCCTGCAAACTTCCTCTCATACTCTATTTTCCCCCTCCTAATTAGACCCTTTATCCTCCTCTGCTGAATTCTAAATTTCTCCCAGTCCTCAGGTTTGCTACTTTTTCTGGCCAATTTATATGCCTCTTCCTTGGATTTAACACTATCCCTAATTTCCCTTGTTAGCCATGGTTGAGCTACCTTCCCCGTTTTATTTTTACTCCAGACAGCGATGTACAATTGTTGAAGTTCATCCATGTGATCTATAAATGTCTGCCATTGCCTATCCACTGTCAACCCTTTAAGTATCATTTGCCAGTCTATCCTAGCCAAATACACCACATCCGAGGGGCTGAATGGGCTATTCTTCTTCTGATGTTTGGCAAGTATGCAAGTATTTCAGTCAAATCCTTCCGAAAAGTACTTGGTTGCAAGGACACTGATAAATGTCTTTGGTTCCTTTTCCTTGATTTTAGCACTTTGCCTGTACTTTGAATGTCAAATTGCATTTCCTATTCTTATGGGAAGCACTGATTAAATGAAAGTTAAACAGATTACATTTTCATAATAACATCCTGCTTCGCTTTGTCACACACTATAAATGATCACCCAGGATCAAAATTGACAGAATGCTAGAGAGCGAAACCAGAACCACTGTTGATGGGGTGAATTTCACTCTTAAAAGATCATGCCACCCATCGAGGTAATCAGCAGAATGCTCCAAAGAGTAACCAACATTTTGCAGAGTGAAGTGATTGTCTCTCAGAAGCTTTCCCTTGTTTAACGTACACTATCATTTCGAAACTAAAACAATAACAAAAACAATTGCATTTATATAGTGCCTTTAATGTAGTGAACCATCTCAAGACGCTTCACAGGAGGATTATGAGATTTAAAAAATTTGATACCGAGCCGCATAAATAGAAATTAGTGCAGGTCACCAAAAGCTTGGTCAAAGATGTAGGTTTTAAGGAGCGTCTTGAAGGAGGAAAGAGAGGTAGAGAGACGGAAAGGTTTAGGCAGGGAGTTCCAGAGTTTGAGACCTAGGCATCATCATCATCATCGTAGGCAGTCCCTCGAAATCGAGGAAAACTTGCTTCCATTGTAAAAGTGAGTTCTCAGGTGACTGTACAGTCCAATACGAGAATTACAGTCTGTCACAGGTGGGGCAAACAGTGGTTGAAGTAAAGGGTGGGTGGAGAGTCTGGTTTGGTGCATACTCCTTCCGCTGCCTGCGTTTGCTTTCTGCATGCTCTCGGCGATGAGACTCGAGGTGCTCTCCCGGATGCTCTTCCTCCACTTAGGGCGGTCTTGGGCCGGGGATTCCCAGGTGCCGGTGGGGATGTTGCACTTTATCAAGGAGGCTTTGAGGGTGTCCTTGAAACGTTTCCTCTGCCCACCTGGGGCTCGCTTGCCATGTAGGAGTTCTGAACAATGCGCTTGCTTTGGGAGTCTCGTGTTGGGCATGCAGACGATGTGGCCCGCCCAATGGAGCTGGTCAGTGCTTTGATACTGGGGATGTTGACCTGATCGAGAACACTGACGTTGGTGCGTCTGTCCTCCCAGTGGATTTGCAGGATCTTGCGGAGCCATCGTCAACATCTTCACCGAGGCGTACGAAAGCATGGGTCTTACACTACATATCCGTAAGTCAAAGGTCCTTCACCAACCTGACCCCGCCACACAGCACTGCTCCCCGGTCATCAAAATCCACAGCATGGCCTTGGGACAACGTGGACCACTTTGCATACCTCGGGAGTCTATTATCAGCAAGGGCAGACATCGACGACTAGGTCCAACACCTCCTTCAGTGCGCCAGTGCAGCCTTCTGTCGCCTGAGGAAGAGAGTGTTCAAAGACCAGGACCTCAAATCTGGCACCAAGTTTATGGTCTGCAGGACTGTAGTGATACCCGCCCTTCTATATGGCTCAGAGACTTGGACCATTTACAGTAAACACCTCAAAGCGCTGGAGAAATACCACCAACGCTGCCTCCACAAGATCCTGCAAATTGACCAAGGCAACAGAAGGCACGGCCACCAATGGTTGAGCGATTATAATCAGGGATGCTCAAGAGGGCAGAATTAGAGAAGTGCAGACATCTCGGAGTTGTGGGGGGGTTGTGGGGCTGGAGGAGATTACAGAGTTAGGGAGGGGCGGGACCATGGAGGGATTTGAAAACAAGGATGAGAATTTTGAAATCGAGGCGTTGCTTAACTGGAAGCCAATGTAGGTCAGCGAGCACAGGGGGTGATGGGTGAGCGGGACTTGGTGCGAGTTAAGACAAGGGCAGCTGAGTTTTGGATCACCTCTAGTTTACGTAGGACAGAACATGGGAGGCCAGCCAGGAGTGCGTTGGAATAGTCAAGTCTAGAGGTAACAAAGGCATGGATAAGGGCTTCAGCAGTAGAATTTGTCTGCAAATTGATGTCTTGATATATGTGCAAGTTATGTTATGTTATTGCTCTATGAAATGCAGTGAAATAAATCCTCAAATTAATTCTGATCAAGTCATACGGTGCGTGCACGCGTTCTTGACAGATTTGTTCTTTGAACCTGAGAACTAACAATCCTTGCTCCATTTCAGAACACTGAAAAATGATTTTCAAATTCTGAAATTGAAATATATTATAGCATAAACCACAAGCGAGCATTTTCCAAGACAGCATTCCATCAACTGATTGACATGACTGAATAATTCAGCCTCGCTGCCTTGCCTCCTTACAGCATACTCCAGATTGTTTATTTTAATGTAATGTTTCACTTTTATCTTCCAGATGTCTCACTGCTTGAGTTACAATCGATAAATGCGGCAAAATATTTGAAAGATAGTTCATCATACCTAAAGAGTGGTTGAGTGAACAGACTTAATGTGGCTTACTCCTCTGAAGCCGATACACCAGATGGCCTGAGTCGCCGTTGATATTCTCCAAATGAAATATTTTTGATAATGGACGGAAAGTATTTTTAATTGCTTGCCTCACAGCTTGTTTGGCGTGATCATTTTCATCATACTTGATACCCGGTCTGACAGTCATCAGAGTGAGCGCATCTGCTCCTCAATTGCTTTTGTCAAAGACTCCCACAGCACAACAGGAACTTTGCGTGAAATGGGAAAAGCGTTTACGTTTTTCGGAGTACACTGAGAGAGCTGTCAACCTGCGGCAAATGTCAATCGGGATTCGTGAACCAATATAGTGAGAAAGAGAAAGACTTGGATTTATATAGCGCCACCAGACATCTCAAAGCGCTTTACAGCCAATGAAGTACTTTTTGATGTGTAGTCATTGTTGTAATGTGGGAAACGCGGCAGCCAATTTGCGCACAGCGAGCTCCCACAAACAGCATTGTGATAATGACCAGGTAATCTGATTTTATAGTGATGTTGATTGAGGGATAAATATTGGCCAGGACACCGGGGATAACTCCCCTGCTCTTCTTTGAAATAGTGCCGTGGGCTCTTTTACATCCACCTGAGAGGGTAACTGGGGCCTCCGGTTAATGTCTCTTCGGAAATGCGGCACCTCCGACAGTGCAGCACTCCCTCAGCACTGCGCTGGGAGTATCAGCCTAGATTTTTGTGCTCAAGTCCCTGGAGTGTTGAATATACTCAATGACTGAGCCTCCACGGTCTTCTAGGGTAGAGAATTCCAAAGATTCACCACCCTCTGAATGAATCATCTCAGTCCTAAATGGCCGACCCCTTATTCTGAGATTGTGACCCCTGGTTCTAGACTCGCCAGCCCGGGGGAACCATCCTCCCTGCATCTACCCTGTCAAGCCCTGTAAGAATTTTGTATGTTTCAATGAGATTACCTCTCATTCGTTTAAACTCTAGAGAATATAGACCTAGTCTACTGAGGGATAAATGCTGGCCAGGGCAACGCATCTGCTCTTCTTCAAATATTGCAATGGGATCTTTTACCTCCTCTCAAAGAACAGGCAGCGCCTTTGTTTAACATCTCATCCAACAGTATAGCGCTCCTTCAATACTGCACTGGAATGTTAGCCTAGATTACACCCTGGAGTGGGGTTTGAACCCACAACCTTCTGACTCAGAGGCAAGAGTGCTGAACCACGGTTGACACCATTATGTTTTTGAACTAAACAAAAGTGAAAAATGGGTCTGACTCCAAATACGTGAGGCTCAACATGATGTAACATTAATGTACAACAAAATACTACACTTAAGACCATATTCTAAAAGTCGATCTCCGTTAATGTCTTGATTGGAACTAATGACACCTGCCTAATTCTCAGTTCCACAGGGCAACAGTCATGGGTACAAAAGATATCCATTGCATGCTCTTTCAACCTTGTCGGCCGCATCTGCGACAGGTAGATTGGTGAGGACGAGGTCAAGTAGGATTTTCCCTCGTGTTGGTTCTCTCACCACCTACTGCAGGCCCAGTCTGGCAGCTATGTCCTTCAGGATTTGGCCAGCTCGGTTAGTTGTGGTGCTACTGAGCCAGTCTAGGTGATGGACTTTGAAGGACAAGAAATTGTTCATGGATTCCCAAATATAATATAGTCATCCAATAAATGGTTCTTCAAGGTTTCTTCTGCGCTGGACATCTTAATACCCATTTTGTGTAGATATGTCATTGAGTCTTAACTGCCATCTGAAATGGCCCAGCAAACCACTCAGTTGTAACGAATCACTGCAAGAAAAAATAATAAGAATAAAATCGGACGGACCAGCCGGCATCGATCTCGGCTTCAGACATGACAATGGCACACCCAGTCGACCCTGCAACGTGCTCCTCACTAACATTTGGGAACTTGTGCCAAAATAGCCAGAGATATCCCACAGACTAGTCAAGCAACAGCCTGACATAGTCATAATCACAGAATCATATCTTTCAGCCAATGTCCCAGATTCCTCCATCACCATCCCTGGGTATATCCCACCAGCAGGACAGACCCGCCAGAGGTGATGGCACTGTGATATGCAGTCCGGAGGGAGTGGAATACCACTATGCCGCCACCTCTGGTGGGTCTGGGAGAAGAAATTCCTTCTCAACTCGGTTTTAAATTGGCTCCCCCGTATTTTGAGGCTGTGCCCCCTAGTTCTAGTCTCCCCGACCAGCGGAAACAACCTCTCTGCCTCGATCTTGTCAATCCCTTTCATTATTTTAAATGTTTCCATAAGATCACCCCTCATCCTTCTGAACTCCAACGAGTAAAGACCCAGTCTGCTCAATCTATCATCATAAGGTAACCCCCTCATCTCCGGAATCAGCCTAGTGAATCGTCTCTGTGCCCCCTCCAAAGCTAGTATATCCTTCTTTCATCGTCGTTGGGTCAAAATCCTGGAACTCCCTCCCTAACAGCACTGTGGGAGTACCTTCACCACTCGGACTGCAGCTGTGCAAGAAGGCGGCTCACCACCATCTTCTCAAGGGCAGTTAGGGATGGGCAATAAATGCCGGCCTTGCCAGCGATGCCCACATCCCAGGAATGAATAACAAAAATACTCTGTGAGGAATAGAAATTCAAAAAGAACAGAATTAATTTATCTGTATAACACACTCAATCTGTGAATTGACTTAGATTCACCAGGAAATTACTGGAAGTAACTATATTTATCTACTTATTTATTAATATGTAGTTCACTGCACAGTAAAAGCTCAATTTATATTTCTGCAGCGAGAGGGATTATCCTGTTACAGTTTGATTGAAGTGGCATTATTCCTTAAATAGTCATTTTTGATTCTGCGTAGCAGTAATATACAAACATTAGGAAACATACCGGCTGGAGATAAGAGTGATTTTATTTTCTCTTCACATACTCCACCACCTGTCCCCCCCACTCCCACTGCCCCCACCCTCTACCCTGTCGCCTCCCACCATTTCAAAAGAAGTCATTTCTTCCACTGGATCAGAAGTATGGGGCTGGATTTTCGTGTGGCTTGCGCCGCTGTTAGCGCCGCTGTTAGCGCCCCAGAGGGGCAGTGATGGGTCGGCAAATGCTTAGCCCCCGGGCGTCCAGCTTCCAGCGCCTCGCCGGGAGATTTGGTGAAGGTTTTGTGGCGGCGCTGAGCAGCACCGCCTGGGAGTGTCGATCGTTGTGCAACGCCCCCGGTTTCGACAGCGATATTTGCTTGGAGCGGGACCCGTAGCGCCCCCTAGTGACTCCGCCCGAGATAGCTGGTGGCCAGAGCTGTCCCGAGGCGCTAAGGGAAGGAATGATTGAAAAAGATAAGTGAAATTGGTATTTTCTTTTCTGCGATTCACCTATATTTGGGGGGAGCATTATATAGAAAATGTTTCTGGTGTTTTTTGTCCCGATTTTTTTTGTTGCAGCGAGGCCTGTCTTCGGGCGCTTCGAGGCCGGCTCTTCAGCAACGGATCTTCAGTTGCTTACCCGGCCTAGCGCCCTGAGAGAGATGTGGAACGCCTCCCCTAGCACTCCGCTCCACTCTCAGGGCGCAGCAACCGAATGCTTTGGCTGCCGTCGCAAACCATTTTCCGGCGCAAAATTTACCACCCCGCTGCCATTAGTGCCCGAAGAAGCCTCCAACCGAAAATCCAGCCCTAAACGTTTAGGAATAATTTTACAGGCTCTTACTGCTAATGGAACGCGTCACCCAATGGCAGGGAGAATCAGAAATTCAGTTCCACTGCCTAAGATCTTCCGTCTTTTAAAGGGGATGTTTGAAATTTAGTGAGTCTTGGCACATCTGCAGGTCAGTTTTCCCACCACCGGTTCACTCTTATTGCTTTTGTCCGGGGCAGAAATGAAAAGTTTAATATTCTTATTTAACACAGTGCAGAGTTGATGGCTGACCCAATTTATAAAGCTGTCTGGTTAAGCTTGTAATATGCACATGGCTCAAATTAATGTATAGGAACAGTTTTATGATGTTATGCTAGTCCAGAGTGGCTTTAGATTATACTTAATGTTATTCATGTCTCGGCTGATAAAAAGAAGAATAAATTACAGGGATCAAATAGAAGGACATTAGCTTGGATGATGTGGAATCTGTATGGGTAGAGCTGTGGAACACCAAAGGGCAGAAAACGCTAATGGGAGTTTTGTACAGACCACCAAACAGTGGTAATGAAGTTGGGGATGGCATCAAACAGGAAATTAGGGATGTGTGCAATGAAGGTTATCATGGGTGACTTTAATCTACATATAGATTGGGCTAACCAAACTGATAGCAAGACAGTGGAGGAGGATTTCCTGGAGTGTATAAGGGATGGTTTTCTCGACGAATATGTCGAGGAACCAACTAGAGAGCAGGCCATCCTAGACTGGGTCTTGTGTAATGAGAGAGGATTAATCAGCAATCTTGTTGTGCGAGGCCCCTTGGGGAAGAGTGACCATAATATGGTAGAATTCTTCATTAAGATGGAGAGTGACACAGTTACTTCAGAGACTAGGGTCCTGAACTTAAAGAAAGGTAACTTCGATGGTATGAGGCATGAATTGGCTAGGGTAGACTGGCAAATGATACTTAAAGGGTTGATGATGGATAGGCAATGGCAGACATTTAAAGATCACATGGATGAACTTCAACAATTGTACAGCCCTGTCTGGCGAAAAAATAAAACGGGGAAGGTGGCTCAACCGTGGCTAACAAGGGAAATTAGGGATAGTGTTAAATCCAAGGAAGAGGCATATAAATTGGCCAGAAAAAGCAGAAAACTTGAGGACTGGGAGAAATTTAGAATTCAGCAGAGGAGGACAAAGGATTTAATTAGGAGGGGGAAAATAGAGTATGAGAGTAAGCTTGCAAAAATATAAAAACTGACTGCAAAAGCTTCTATAGATATGTGAAGAGAAAACGATTAGTGAAGACAAATGTAGGTCCCTTGCAGTCAGAATCAGGTGAATTTATAATGGGGAACAGAGAAATGGCGGACCAATTGAACAAATACTTTGGTCATTCTTCACTAAGGAAGATACAAATAACCTTCCGGAATACTAGGGGACCGAGGGTCTAGCGAAGAGGAGGAACTGAAAGAAATCCTTATTAGTCAGGAAATTGTGTTCGGGAAATTGATGGGATTGAAGGCTGATAAATCCCCAGGGCCTGATAGTCTGTATCCCAGAGTACTTAAGGAAGTGACCCTAGAAATATTGGACGCATTGATGGTCATTTTCCAACATTCTATAGACTCTGGATCAGTTCCTATGGATTGGAGGGTAGCTAATGTAACACCACTTTTTAAAAAAGGAGGGAGAGAGAAAACAGGGAATTATAGACCGGTTAGCCTGACATCGGTGGTGGGAAAAATGTTGGAATCAATTAGTAACGTAATAGCAGTGCATTTGGTCCAAGTCAGCATGGATTTATGAAAGGGAAATCATGCTTGACAAACCTTCTAGAATTTTTTGAGGATGTAACTAGTAGAGTGGACAAGGGAGAACCAGTGGATGTGGTGTATTTGGACTTTCAAAAAGCTTTTGACAAGGTCCCACAAAAGAGATTAGTGTGCAAGATTAAAGCACATGCTATTGGGGGTAATGTATTGACGTGGATAGAGAACTGGTTGGCAGACAGGAAGCAAATAGTAGGAATAAACGGGTCCTTTTCAGAATGGCAGGCAGTGACTAGTGGGTACCACAAGGTTCAGTGCTGGGACCCTGGCTATTTACAATATATATTAATGATTTAGATGAAGGAATTGAGTGTAATATCTCCAAGTTTGCAGATGACACTAAGCTGGGTGGCAGTGTGAGCTGTGAGGAGGATGCTAAGAGGCTGCAGGGTGACTTGGACAGGTTAGGTGAGTGGGCAAATGCATGGCAGATGCAGTATAATGTAGATAAATGTGAGGTTATCCACTTTGGTGGCAAAAACAGGGAGGCAGAATATTATCTGAATGGTGACAGATTAGGAAAAGGGGAGGTGCAACGAGACCTGGGTGTCATGGTACATCAGTCATTGAAAGTTGGCATGCAGGTACAGCAGGTGGTGAAGAAGGCAAATGGCATGTTGGCCTTCATAGCGAGAAGATTTGAGTATAGGAGCAGGGAAGTCTTACTACAGTTGTACAGGGCCTTGGTGAGGCCACACCTTGAATATTGTATACAGTTTTGGTCTAATCTGAGGAAGGACATTCTTGCTATTGAGGGAGTGCAGCGAAGGTTCACCAGACTGATTCCAGGGATGGCAGGACTGACATACGAGGAGAGACTGGATCGACTGGGCCTGTATTCAGTGGAATTTAGAAGGATGAAAGGGGATCTCATAGAAACATATAAAATGCTGACGGGACTGGACAGGTTAGATGCAGGAAGAATGTTCCCGATGTTGGGGAAGTCCAGAACCAGAGGACACAGTCTAAGGATAAGGGGTAAGCCATTTAGGACTCAGATGAGGAGAAACTTCTTCACTCAGAGAGTTGTTAACATGTGGAGTTCCCTACCGCAGAGAGTTGTTGACACGAGTTCATTGGATATATTCAAGAGGGAGTTAGATATGGCCCTTACGGCTAGGGGGATCAAGATGTATGGAGAGAAAGCAGGAAAGGGGTACTGAGGTGAATGATCAGCCATGATCTTATTGAATGGTGGTGCAGGCTCGAAGGGCCGAATGGCCTACTCCTGCACCTATTTTCTATGTTTCTATGTTTCTCTGTAGTTCATTGGCTGTAAAGCGCGCTGAGATGTCTGGTGGTCGTGAAAGACGTTATATAAATACAAGTCTTTCTTTCGTCTGCATTATTAGTCCAGTAACATAACCATCATGCTACCATACACCAATCATGCAGATGAAACCATTAGACGTATGTCAAACCTACCCTGCTGGTGGTTCCGATGGATCTTAAAGATCCCATTGCCCTAAGCAAGGAGTTCTCTGGTGTCTTGGCCAAAATAGTTGCTGCCCTTGCTCAGTTAACAACAGTCATTGCACTTCCAAGTGATTTGTTGTATGCAGGTGCTCTGAGGCATTTCTGAGAGCTGTGATGAGCTGCTTAAGGGGGCCATAAACAGGTCCAGGCAGCGGGCGGCCGAAGGGGTCATTAGGCCCGACTGCCTGCCTCTCTTCCGCAGCTATGTTCGCGCCAGGCTGTCCCTGGAGATGGAGCACGCGGTGTCCACCGGTACCCTCACGGCACCGGAGGGACTGGGGTGCATCATCACCCCCGGCAACTACATTTTAATTTGATTTGTTAAGGTTCCCGTTAACGTTTTTTTTTGGTTAACTTGCGGATTCAGGTGGTGTGTCCCTTTAACAAGGGGGCGCATGTTTGAATCCAATCGTCGCATTTAGAAGAGTTAGGATGAACTGCTTTGTAAATGCAAGACTTTGTGATAGCTGTTCGTCTGAGTTGGAGAGCTACATTTGCATTTATTTCTGGAATGTCTTGGCACTGCCCCCTGACAGAGTTTGGAGATTGTATGCAAATTGAAGTGATATGGCATTCAGGTTGTTTTTTTCACTGCCACGGGTACTCTTTTGAAATATGGAGAGTGAAGAGCCGTATTGTTAATAGTCAAAGACTGCAGCCTCACTTAATGCCCTGCAGTCTGACCGAGCCCAGCAAAATTGGCAAGGGAGGGCAAGTTGTTGACTTTTCTTTTTGAAAGAAACATTTTGGTCTTGGAAACTGTATGGAGCTACTGCTCTCTTCAACCTGGATTCAAATCTAGCCAGCGTAATGTATAGAAATCTCCTCTCAATAGTGCGGGCCCTAAATAAATTGGGTTGGACATTCCAAATGGGCCACAGTGAGAGGACAGTAATTGCACACCCATTGGAATGAACAGATTATTTCCCCCTGCTCTACCCAAGGCGCTACATTTTTCCAAAACTTGCACATCCCTGATTTTCATCGCTCCACCAATGCCGGCCTTGCGTTCAGCTGCTTAGGCCCTAACCTCTGGAATTCCCTCCCTAAACCGCGCCACCTCTCCAGCCCTCTCTCCTCCCATCAGATGCTCCTTAAAACTACCTCTTTGACCAAGCTTTTGGTCACCTATCCTAATAGCTCCTTATCTCTGCAGTTTAGAAGAATGAGATGATCTCATTGAAACATACAAGATTCTGAGGGGGATTGACAGAGTAGATGCTGAGAGGTTGTTTCCCCCTGGCTGGAGAGTCTAGAACCAGGGGACACAGCCTCAGGATGAGGGGTCGGCCATTTAGGATTGAGATGAGGAGGAATTTCTTCACTCCGAGGGTGGTGAATCTTTGGAATTCTCTACCCCAGAGGGTGGTGGATGCTGAGTCGTTGAGTATAATCAAGGCTGAGATAGATAGATTTTTGGACTCTAGGGGAATCAAGGGATATGGAGATCGAATGGGAAAGTGGAGTTGAGATCGAAGATCAGCCATGATCTTATTGAATGGCGGAGCGGGCTAGAGGGGCCATATGGCCTACTCCTGCTCCTATTTTTTATGGTCTTATGTGGCTCGGCATCAAATTTTGATTGATAATGCTCCGGTGAAGTGCCTTGAGATGTTTTACTACGTTCAAGGCGATATATAAACAAGTTGTTTTTGGTCACTGAACTTGAGGGGGGTAATTTGCACCTTCACCATTTGTTGGTAAACCATTGAAATGAAAATCAGGGCTTGTTCTATAACAGGTGGGAGATCTGCTCCACCAGTTTGCCATCTAATCAGTTAAATGTCTCTAAAAAAAAAAGCAAAGGTGCAACTATCAGGGGACTGTGAGAAGTAAGATTTTGGATGTAAAAGTGCGACGCGTGTCACAAGTACAAAGAACTGTGTTTATTTAGGGGAGTGAGATATGTCGAAGCAGGTTCGAATTTTAAACAAAAATAGATGAGCCTGACAATTAATTTATACAAATCGCATCTCAGACCTGTGAATGTCACTCTGAAAGACTTGAGACTTGGCAGGTCTGATCAAAAGTTTTTCTTTTTTGAACAAGGCATTCAAATGAGCAATGGGGCTCCTTGCAAAAAGCACAAAAGGGACTGGGTACAGTTCAAACACTGACTTGAACAGGCATGCCTTGGGATCGCTGAAACACCCAGTGCTTCCTTATTACCGTTGTCAGAAATGGGTTTCATCTGCTTTGGTGATTGGGTCGTCTACAGAGTGAGGGAAAGCCAAAAAACAAAACATGGAGTCAATCAGTCTTTAGAAAAATTGTTATTTTACTTGTGGATCTTGTACATAGGAACAGGAGTAGGCCATTCAGTCCCTTGAGCCTGTTCCGCTATTCAGTGAGATCATGGCTGATGCGACCTAACTCCCTTAATACTGTAACGTATGCGCCGGTGAGTATGTTCACAGGTTTGTAGAGCTGTTGAGTTGGGAGTGGCTTAGCCAGTCACGTGATGTTCACAAGACTCAATAAAACCCCGGGGGATCCACAATGAGACAGGTGGTTGTGAGCCTGGTGGATGAAGCGGTAATGTGTCGTGTGATTGTTAAACCTTTTGCTAATAAACCAATTAGTTCTTGGTAGCAATGCGTTGCTATGAATTCGCAAGCAAAGAACCCATGAAACAAATACATTACAATTACCTTTGGTTAACAACATTGCCTATGGAAAGTGGGAAAGAAACAAATTTCCCTCAGAGGGCATTATTGATGCTAGAGGCATAGGTGTGGCGATCTTATGAAGCTTCATCAGTGGGGTATCACACTCGCCTTTGAGTCAGAAAGTTGTGGGTTCAAGTCCCGCTTCAGGTATTAGAGCACATAAATCTAGGCTGACACTCCAGTGCAGTGCTGAGGGAGTGCTGCACTGTCGGAGGTGCCGTCTTTCAGATGAAACGTTAAACCGAGGCCCTGTCTGCTCTCAGGTGGGCGTAAAAGATCCCATGGCACTATTTTGAAGAAGAGCAGGGGAGTTCTCCCCGGTGTCCTGGGGCCAATATTTATCCCTCAATCAACGTAACAAAAACAGATTATCTGGTCATTATCACATTGCTGTTTGAGGGAGCTTGCTGTGCGCAAATTGGCTGCTGCATTCCCCACATTATAACGGTGACTACACTCCAAAAAAGTACTTCATTGGCTGTAAAGCGCTTTGAGATGTCCGGTGGTCATGAAGGGCGCTATATAAATCCAAGTCTTTCTTTTTCTTTTCATTTTGGCTAGCAGCAACGTCTCGATTTCAAAGTTCTCATCCTTGTTTACAAATCCCTCCATGTGCTTGCCCCTCCCTATCTCTGTAATCTCCTCCAGCCCCACAAACCCCCCGAGATATCTGCGCTCCTCTAATTCTGCCCTCTTGAGCGTCCCTGATTATAATTGCTCAACCATTGGTGGCTGTGTCTTCAGTTGCCTGGGCCCGAAGTTCTGGAACTCCCTCCCTAAGCCTCTCCACCTCTCTACCTCTCTTTCCACCTTCAAGACGCTCCTTAAAACCTATATTGCTGTTTGTGGGAGCTTGCTGTGTGAAAATTGGCTGCCGCATTTCCCACATCACAACAGTGACTACACTCCAAAAAGTACTTTGTTTGCTGTAAAATGCTTTGTGACATCGGGTGGTCTAAGTATAAAAGCAGAGAAGTCCTGCTACAACTGTACAGGATATTGGTGAGGCCACACCTAGAGTACAGTTTTGGTCTCCGTATTTAAGGAAGGATATACTTGCATTGGAGGCTGTTCAGAGAAGGTTCACTAGGTTGATTCCAGAAATGAGAGGGTTGATTTCTGAAGATAGGTTGAGTAGGTTGGGCCTATACTCATTGGAGTTCAGAAGAATGAGAGGTGATCTTTTTGAAACTTATGATAATGAGGGGGCTCGACAAGGTGGATATAGAGAGGATATTTCCCCCCATAGGGGAAACTAAAACTAGGGGACAACGTCTCAGAATAAGGGGCTGCCCATTTAAAACTGAGATGAGGAAGAATTTCTTCTCTCTGAGGGTTGTAAATCTGTGGGATTCTCTGCCCCAGAGAGCTGTGGAGGCTGGGTCATTGAATATATTTAAGGCGGAGATAGACAGATTTTTGAGCGATAAGGGAATTAAGAGTTATAGGGAGTGGGCAGGGAAGTGGAGCTGAGTCCAAATGGCCTATTCCTGCTCCTATTTCTTATGTTCTTATGTAGGAAAAAAAATATAAGGCCTTCCAAATAGGCTGAATAGAATAGACAATAAGAGAGGAAATGTCTTGTGTTCTTGTGTTCTCTTTGACCAAGCTTTTGTAAGTAACCTTTTAGCATTGTTGTTGCCAAATTAAGTTAATCTAAGGGTTAAGTCATGGCAGGAGAGCTTGGACACGTGTTATGCTCCTCATGTGCTATGTGGGAAGTCAGGGAATACATATGCGGGAAGTGCATCCGCCTACAGCACCTGACAGACCGCATTGCGGCAGTGGATTTACTCTGGAGCAGCCACGATGCTGAGGATGTCGTGAATAGCACGTTTAGCGAGTTGACCACACAGCAGGTAAAGGGTACACAGCCAGATAGGGGATGGGTGACCAACAGGAAGAGCAGTGGAAGGAAGGTAGTGCAGGGGTACCCTGCGGTCATCCCCCTGCAAAACAGATACACCGCCTTGGGTACTATTGAGGGGGATGATTCATCAGGGGAGAGCAGCAGCAGCCAAGTTCATGGCACCGTGGGTGGCCCTGCTGCACACGAGGGCAGGAAAAAGAGTGGGAGAGCTATAGTGATAAGGAATTCAATTGTAAAGGGAATAGATAGACGTTTCTGCGGCCACAACCGAGACTCCAGGATGGTATGTTGACTCCCTGGTGCAAGGGTCAAGGATGTCTCGGAGCGGGTGCAGGGCATTTTGAAGGGGGAGGGTGAACAGCCAGTTGCCGTGGTGCAGAAAGGTACCAATGATATAGGTAAAAAACGGGATGAGGTCC
The DNA here is from genome assembly GCF_044704955.1 of Pristiophorus japonicus. Taxonomy (NCBI): domain Eukaryota; kingdom Metazoa; phylum Chordata; class Chondrichthyes; family Pristiophoridae; genus Pristiophorus; species Pristiophorus japonicus. Next base: position 125,618,600 of record NC_091992.1, on the reverse strand, counting down.
TACAAGACGAATTTAGGGAGCTAGAAGCTAAATTAAAAATTAGGACCTCAAAAGTAGTAGTCTCAGGATTGTTCCAGTGCCACGTGCTAGTCAGAGTAGGAATTGCAGGCTAGCTCAGATGAATACGTGGCTTGAGGAGTAGTGCAGAAGGGAGGGATTCAAATTCCTGGGACATTGGAACTGGTTCTGGGGGAGGTGGGACCAGTACAAACCGGACGGTCTGCACTTCGGCAGGACCGGAACCAATGTCCTGGGGGGGTGTTTGCTAGTGGTGTTGGGGAGGGGTTAAACTAATATGGCAGGGCGATGGGAACCTATGCAGGGAGACAGAGGGAAACAAAATGGAGACAAAAGCAAAAGACAGAAAGGAGATGAGTAAAAGTGGAGGGCAGAGAAACCTAAGGCAAAAAGCAAAAAGGGCCACATTACAGCAAAATTCTAAAGGGGCAAAGTGTGTTAAAAGGACAAGTTTGAAGGCTCTGTGCCTCAATGCGAGGAGTATTCGGAATAAGTTGAACGAATTAACTGCGCAGATAGCAGTTAACGGGTATGATGTAATCGGCATCACGGAGACATGACTCCAAGGTGACCAATTCTGGGAACTCAACATCCAAGGGTATTCAACATTTAGGAAGGATAGACAGAAAGGAAAAGGAGGTGGGTGGCATTGCTGGTTAAAGAGAAAATTAATGCAATAGTAAGGAAGGACATTAGCTTGGATGATTTGGAATCGGTATGGGTGGAGCTACGGAATACCAAAGGGCAGAAAACGCTAGTGGGAGTTGTGTACAGACCACCAAACAGTAGTGGTGAGGTTGATGACAGCATCAAACAAGAAATTAGGGATGCATGCAATAAAGGTACAGCAGTTATCATGGGCGATTTTAATCTACATATTGATTGAGCTAACCAAACTGGTAGCAATGCGGTGGAGGAGGATTTCCTGGAGTGTATTAGGGATGGTTTTCCAGACCAATATGTCGAGGAACCAACTAGAGGGCTGGTCATCCTAGACTGGGTGATGTGTAATGAGAAAGGACTAATTAGCAATCTTGTTGTGTGAGGCCATTTGGGGAAGAGTGACCATAATATGGTAGAATTCTTTATTAAAATGGAGAGCAACACAGTTAATTCAGTGACTAGGGTCCTGAACTTAAGGAAAGGTAACTTCGATGGTATGAGACGTGAATTGGCTACAATAGACTGGTGAGCGATACTTAAAGGGTTGACAGTGGATGGGCAATGGCAAACATTTAAAGATCACATGGATGAACGTCAATAACTTCAACATCCCTATCTGGAGTAAAAATAAAACGGGGAAGGTGGCTCAACCGTGGCTAAGAAGGGAAATTAGGGATAGTGTTAAATCCAAGGAAGAGGCATATAAATTGGGCAGAAAAAACAGCAAACCTGAGGACTGGGAGAATTTTATAATACAGCAGAGGAGGACAAAGGGTTTAATTAGGAGGGGGAAAATAGAGTATGAGAGGAAGCTTGCTGGGAACATAAAAACTCGCTGCAAAAGCTTCTATAGATATGTGAAGAGAAAAAGATTAGTGAAAACAAACGTAGGTCCCTTGCAGTCAAATTCAGGTGAATTTATAAAGGGGAACAAAGAAATGGAGGACCAGTTAAACAAATACTTTGGTTCTGTCTTCACGAAGGAAGACACAAATAACCTTCCGGAAATACTAGGGGACCGAGGGTCTAGTGAGAAGGAGGAACTGAAGGAAATCCTTGTTAGGCAGGAAATTGTGTTAGGGAAATTGATGGGATTGAAGACCGATAAATCCCCGGGGCCTGATGGTCTGCATCCCAGAGTACTTAAGGAAATAGCCCTAGAAATAGTGGATGCATTGGTGATCATTTTCCAACAGTCTATCGATTCTGGATCAGTTCCTATGGACTGGAGGGTAGCTAATTTAACGCCACTTTTTAAGAAAGGAGGGAGAGAGAAAACGGGTAATTATAGAGTGGTTAGCCTGACATTGGTAGTGGGAAAAATGTTGGAATCAATTATTAAAGATGAAATAGCAGCACATTTGGAAAGCAGTGACGGGATCGGTCCAAGTCAGCATGGATTTATGAAAGGGAAATCCTGCTTGACAAATCTTCTAGAATTTTTTGAGGATGTAACTGGTTGAGTGGACAAGGGAGAACCAGTCGATGTGGTGTATTTGGACTTTCAAAAGGCTTTTGACAAGGTCCCACACAAGAGATTGGTGTGCAAAATTAAAGCACATGTTATTCAGGGTAGTGTACTGACCTGGATAGAGAACTGGTTGGCAGACAGGAAGCAGAGAGTCGGGATAAACGTGTCCTTTTCAGAATGGCAGGCAGTGACTAATAGGGTGCAGCAGGGCTCAGTGCTGGGACCCCAGCTATTTACAATATACATTAATGATTTGGATGAAGGAATTGAATGTAATATCTCCAAGTTTGCAGATGACACTAAGCTGGGTGGTGGTGTGAGCTGTGAGGAGGATGCTAAAAGGCTGCAGGGTGACTTAGACAGGTTAGGTGAGTGGGCCAACGCGTGGCAGATGCAGTATAATGTGGATAAATGTGAGGTTATCCACTTTGGTGGCAAAAACATGAAGCAGAATATTATCTGAATGGCGGCAGATTTAGAAAAAGGGAGGTGCAACGAGACTTGGGTGTCATGGTACATCAGTCATTGAAAGTTGGCATGCAGGTAAAGCAGGCAGTGAAGAAGGCAAATAGTATGTTGGCCTTCATAGCTAGGGGATTTGAGTATAGAAGCAGGGAGGTCTTACTGCAGTTGTACAGGACCTTAGTGAGGCCTCACTTGGAATATTATGTTCAGTTTTGGTCTCCTAATCTGAGGAAGGATGTTCTTGCTATTGAGGGAGTGCAGTGAAGGTTCACCAGACTGATTCCCAGGATGGCAGGACTGACATATGAGGAGAGACTGGATAGACTGGGCGTGTATTCATTGGAGTTTAGAAGGATGAGAGGGGATCTCATAGAAACATATAAAATTCTGACGGGACTGGACAGGTTAGATGCAGGAAGACTCTTCCCGATGTTGGGGAAGTCTAGAACCAGGGCACATAATCTAAGGATAAGGGGTAAGCCATTTAGGACTGAGATGAGGAGAAACTTCTTCACTCAGAGAGTTGTTAACCTGTGGAATTCCCTGCCACAGAGAGTTGTTGATGCCAGTTCATTGGATATATTCAAGAGGGAGTTAGATATGGCCCTTATGGCTTAAGGGATCAAGGGGTATGGAGAGAAAGCAGGAAAGGGGTACTGAGGTGAATGATCAGCCATGATCTTATTGAATGGTGGTGCAGGCTCGAAGGGCCGAATGGCCTTCTGCTGCACCTATTTTCTATGTTTCTATGTGTGATGTGCCGTAATTTCTTATGTGTCAAATTTATTTGTTTTGTCTTATAACACTGCTGTGAAGCGCCTTGGGACGTGAAAGGCGCTATATAAGTAAATACAAGTTGCTGTTGTGTAATGTAGGCAATGCATTCCAGATTGTAACCCTTTGGGCCAAGGGGCAGCAGCTGAGCAGTTGCATTGGAGCAAGGGAAGGTGGGAATGGGAAAGGGAAAGAGAAAGAGAGAGAGAGAGGGAGGCGCGCTCCCGTCGAGCGCGTACACAATTGCGCGGCCCCGGGGTGGATGGCACGGGCACGCGGAGCTGAGCCAGAGCGGCCAGCGGCACTCCGACACATCCAGCAGCGCCATGGCTGAGTGCAGGACCTCGGCGCTGCCAGGCGGAGGGAAGCAAGAGGCTTAACATCATCATCATCATCAACAACACCAAACCCCACTGCACGGGCATCTTTGCAAAAACCTAGAGCTGGTGCATGGAGTTTATTTCAATGTGATCGTTGCTGGCAGGCAGGATTTTTTTTTTTGTGTTTTGCTAATTGAAGTTATTTCTCTCTGGACAAGACCTGTCACTGATAGTAAAAAGGATGAGGACGTGTGTGTATCTGAGGTTTGTCTGGCTGCTCCTGTGGTCGGGACTCTGCAATCCTAGCCTGGCTTTCAGTTCCCATTTCGACCCGGGTGAGTAATATCACAACAAGGGCATTCTCTCTCTCTCTCACACTCGATTTGCAACTGCTGTGATTTTTTTTCTTTCTCTGAAAATCTTTTATATTTGCAATGCAATAGTTACCAAAATATAAGACGGTAAAAACCAGCGTCTCTCCTCCTCTCAGCCCAGCTGAGCCAGGAAGGGTACCTGTCGCTGCCTGCCTGCAGCAGCTTAACCCTGTCGCTGCTGACTGTTAGTCCGCTCTCTTTCCTCTTTCCCTCGTCTCATTCCCTCTCTCCCCTTCTCTCTCCTCGTGTCCCCTTCTCTCTCTCCCCTTCTCTCTCTCCTCGTGTCCCCTTTCATTCTCTCTCTCCCCTTCTTTCTCCCCTTCTCTCTCTCCTCGTGTCCCCTTTCCTTTTCTCGCTCTCCTTCTTTCTCTCCTCGTGTCCCCTTCTCTCTCTCTCTCTCCCCCCTTCTCTCTCTCTCTCTCTCTCTCCCCCCTTCTCTCTCTCTCTCTCTCCCTCCCTCTCTCCTCGTGTCCCATTTTCTTCTCTCCCCTTCTTTCTCCGCTTCTCTCTCTCTCCTCGTGTCCTCTTTCCTTCTCTCGCTCTCTCCCCTTTTTCTCCTCTTCTCTCTCTCCTCCTGTCCCCTTCTCTCTCTCTCTCTCTCTATTTATAGCAGCCAATCTATTGGGTTATGTGTGCGTGTGATGGGAATGAATTGTGCGACATGGCGATGCAGATCTAAACGCGT